>NW_027476115.1:1357500-1380000 GCF_051020955.1 Megalopta genalis
GTTATGTTAAATATTTCAAGGTTCCCGATTCCACAAAATTATAAAAAGTATACGGCTGTGTAGCAGGGATCAAAACGAGTAATTTCGTGTATAAAGTTTAATTAATATCCCATTAGTTTCCGGGAAACATCGATAATTCCGATCTAGAAAGAGACAGAGACAGTCGATCCGCGTTATGTTAAATATCTCAAGGTTACCGATTCCACAAAATTATAAAAAGTATACGGCTGTGTAGCGGGGATCAAAACGAGTAATTTCATGTATAAAGTTTAATTAAACTCCCAATAGTTTGCCGGGAAACATCGATTATTCCGATCTAGAAAGAGACAGAGACAGTCGATCCGCGTTATGTTAAATATCTCAAGGTTACCGATTCCACAAAATTATAAAAAGTATACGGCTGTGTAGCAGGGATCAAAACGAGTAATTTCGTGTATAAAGTTTAATTAATATCCCATTAGTTTCCGGGAAACATCGATAATTCCGATCTAGAAAGAGACAGAGACAGTCGATCCGCGTTATGTTAAATATCTCAAGGTTACCGATTCCACAAAATTATAAAAAGTATACGGCTGTGTAGCGGGGATCAAAACGAGTAATTTCATGTATAAAGTTTAATTAATCTCCCATTACTTTGCCGGGAAACATCGATTATTCCGATCTAGAAAGAGACAGAGATAGACGATCCGCGTTATGTTAAATATTTCAAGGTTCCCGATTCCACAAAATTATAAAAAGTATACGGCTGTGTAGCAGGGATCAAAACGAATAATTTCGTGTATAAAGTTTAATTAATATCCCATTAGTTTCCGGGAAACATCGATAATTCCGATCTAGAAAGAGACAGAGACAGTCGATCCGCGTTATGTTAAATATCTCAAGGTTACCGATTCCACAAAATTATAAAAAGTATACGGCTGTGTAGCGGGGATCAAAACGAGTAATTTCATGTATAAAGTTTAATTAAACTCCCAATAGTTTGCCGGGAAACATCGATTATTCCGATCTAGAAAGAGACAGAGACAGTCGATCCGCGTTATGTTAAATATTTCAAGGTTCCCGATTCCACAAAATTATAAAAAGTATACGGCTGTGTAGCGGGGATCAAAACGAGTAATTTCGTGTATAAAGTTTAATTAATCTCCCATTACTTTGCCGGGAAACATCGATTATTCCGATCTAGAAAGAGACAGAGATAGACGATCCGCGTTATGTTAAATATCTCCAGGTTACCGATTCCACAAAATTATAAAAAGTATACGGCTGTGTAGCGGGGATCAAAACGAGTAATTTCATGTATAAAGTTTAATTAATCTCCCAATAGTTTGCCGGGAAACATCGATAATTCCGATCTAGAAAGAGACAGAGACAGTCGATCCGCGTTATGTTAAATATTTCAAGGTTCCCGATTCCACAAAATTATAAAAAGTATACGGCTGTGTAGCAGGGATCAAAACGAGTAATTTCGTGTATAAAGTTTAATTAATATCCCATTAGTTTCCGGGAAACATCGATAATTCCGATCTAGAAAGAGACAGAGACAGTCGATCCGCGTTATGTTAAATATCTCAAGGTTACCGATTCCACAAAATTATAAAACGTATACGGCTGTGTAGCGGGGATCAAAACGAGTAATTTCATGTATAAAGTTTAATTAAACTCCCAATAGTTTGCCGGGAAACATCGATTATTCCGATCTAGAAAGAGACAGAGACAGTCGATCCGCGTTATGTTAAATATCTCAAGGTTACCGATTCCACAAAATTATAAAAAGTATACGGCTGTGTAGCGGGGATCAAAACGAGTAATTTCATGTATAAAGTTTAATTAAACTCCCAATAGTTTGCCGGGAAACATCGATTATTCCGATCTAGAAAGAGACAGAGACAGTCGATCCGCGTTATGTTAAATATTTCAAGGTTCCCGATTCCACAAAATTATAAAAAGTATACGGCTGTGTAGCGGGGATCAAAACGAGTAATTTCGTGTATAAAGTTTAATTAATCTCCCATTACTTTGCCGGGAAACATCGATTATTCCGATCTAGAAAGAGACAGAGATAGACGATCCGCGTTATGTTAAATATCTCCAGGTTACCGATTCCACAAAATTATAAAAAGTATACGGCTGTGTAGCGGGGATCAAAACGAGTAATTTCATGTATAAAGTTTAATTAATCTCCCAATAGTTTGCCGGGAAACATCGATAATTCCGATCTAGAAAGAGACAGAGACAGTCGATCCGCGTTATGTTAAATATCTCAAGGTTACCGATTCCACAAAATTATAAAAAGTATACGGCTGTGTAGCGGGGATCAAAACGAGTAATTTCGTGTATAAAGTTTAATTAATCTCCCATTACTTTGCCGGGAAACATCGATTATTCCGATCTAGAAAGAGACAGAGATAGACGATCCGCGTTATGTTAAATATCTCCAGGTTACCGATTCCACAAAATTATAAAAAGTATACGGCTGTGTAGCGGGGATCAAAACGAGTAATTTCATGTATAAAGTTTAATTAAACTCCCAATAGTTTGCCGGGAAACATCGATTATTCCGATCTAGAAAGAGACAGAGACAGTCGATCCGCGTTATGTTAAATATCTCAAGGTTACCGATTCCACAAAATTATAAAAAGTATACGGCTGTGTAGCGGGGATCAAAACGAGTAATTTCATGTATAAAGTTTAATTAAACTCCCAATAGTTTGCCGGGAAACATCGATTATTCCGATCTAGAAAGAGACAGAGACAGTCGATCCGCGTTATGTTAAATATTTCAAGGTTCCCGATTCCACAAAATTATAAAAAGTATACGGCTGTGTAGCGGGGATCAAAACGAGTAATTTCGTGTATATAGTTTAATTAATATCCCATTACTTTGCCGGGAAACATCAATACTTCGATCGCGCGAGAGAGACAGAGAAACGAACAGTCTTTTTTTCGATTTACGGCTAAAATAAATTTTTCTCATTTTATTCAATAACACATTCTTGCTTAGATAACTTTTTTACATAGGGATTAAGCATTTAGAACGATATAATGTTTAAAATAAGGGCACTTTACTCTTGACATTTTACGGTTTTTTCAATTTTCTGAAAAATCCTATCATTAGATTTTTTTAAAAATACGATATTCTTGCTTAACTAACGTTTCTACATAGGGATTAAGCATTTAGAACGAAATCTAATGTCAGAAAATGGCACTTTACTCTTGACATTTTTCGGTTTTTTCAATTTTCTGGAAAATCCTATCATTAGATTTTTTTTAAAATACGATATTCTTGCTTAACTAACGTTTTTACATAGGGATTAAGCATTTAGAACGAAATCTAATGTAGGAAAATGGTACTTTACTCTTGACCGGTACGTTGGGACTTTGAAAATATTCGGGCGTTCCAATCGCTCGTCTGTTGCATCATAGCGCGTCTCGGCGCAATCGACCGATTCGCTCGACCCATTATTTTCGATTTACGGCTAAAATAAATTTTTCTCATTTTATTCAATAACATATTCTTGCTTAGATAACTTTTTTACATAGGGATTAAGCATTTAGAACGATATAATGTTTAAAATAAGGGCACTTTACTCTTGACATTTTACGGTTTTTTCAATTTTCTGAAAAATCCTATCATTAGATTTTTTTAAAAATACGATAATCTTGCTTAACTAACGTTTCTACATAGGGATTAAGCATTTAGAACGAAATCTAATGTCAGAAAATGGCACTTTACTCTTGACATTTTTCGGTTTTTTCAATTTTCTGGAAAATCCTATCATTAGATTTTTTTAAAAATACGATATTCTTGCTTAACTAACGTTTTTACATAGGGATTAAGCATTTAGAACGAAATCTAATGTAGGAAAATGGTACTTTACTCTTGATCGGTACGTTGGGACTTTGAAAATATTCGGGCGTTCCAATCGCTCGTCTGTTGCATCATAGCGCGTCTCGGCGCAATCGACCGATTCGCTCGACCCATTATTTTCGATTTACGGCTAAAATAAATTTTTCTCATTTTATTCAATAACATATTCTTGCTTAGATAACTTTTTTACATAGGGATTAAGCATTTAGAACGATATAATGTTTAAAATAAGGGCACTTTACTCTTGACATTTTACGGTTTTTTCAATTTTATGAAAAATCCTATCATTAGATTTTTTTAAAAATACGATAATCTTGCTTAACTAACGTTTCTACATAGGGATTAAGCATTTAGAACGAAATCTAATGTCAGAAAATGGCACTTTACTCTTGACATTTTTCGGTTTTTTCAATTTTCTGGAAAATCCTATCATTAGATTTTTTTTAAAATACGATATTCTTGCTTAACTAACGTTTTTACATAGGGATTAAGCATTTAGAACGAAATCTAATGTAGGAAAATGGTACTTTACTCTTGATCGGTACGTTGGGACTTTGAAAATATTCGGGCGTACGCGGCGCGCTCGGCGCTTCGAACAGCTCCGGTGTCCCCATTATTTTCGATTTACGGCTAAAATAAATTTTTCTCATTTTATTCAATAACATATTCTTGCTTAGATAACTTTTTTACATAGGGATTAAGCATTTAGAACGATATAATGTTTAAAATAAGGGCACTTTACTCTTGACATTTTACGGTTTTTTCAATTTTCTGAAAAATCCTATCATTAGATTTTTTTAAAAATACGATATTCTTGCTTAACTAACGTTTCTACATAGGGATTAAGCATTTAGAACGAAATCTAATGTCAGAAAATGGCACTTTACTCTTGACATTTTTCGGTTTTTTCAATTTTCTGGAAAATCCTATCATTAGATTTTTTTAAAAATACGATATTCTTGCTTAACTAACGTTTTTACATAGGGATTAAGCATTTAGAACGAAATCTAATGTAGGAAAATGGTACTTTACTCTTGATCGGTACGTTGGGACTTTGAAAATATTCGGCCGTACGCGGCGCGTCTCGGCGCTTCGAACAGCTCCGGTGTCCCCATTATTTTCGATTTACGGCTAAAATAAATTCTTCTAATTTTTTTCAATTACATATTCTTGCTTAAATAACTTTTTTACATAGGGATTAAGCATTTAGAACGATACATTGTTTAAAATAATGGCACTTTACTCTTGACATTTTACGGTTTTTTCAATTTTCTGAAAAATCCTATCATTAGATTTTTTTAAAAATACGATATTCTTGCTTAACTAACGTTTCTACATAGGGATTAAGCATTTAGAACGAAATCTAATGTCAGAAAATGGCACTTTACTCTTGACATTTTTCGGTTTTTTCAATTTTCTGGAAAATCCTATCATTAGATTTTTTTTAAAATACGATATTCTTGCTTAACTAACGTTTTTACATAGGGATTAAGCATTTAGAACGAAATCTAATGTAGGAAAATGGTACTTTACTCTTGACCGGTACGTTGGGACTTTGAAAATATTCGGGCGTTCCAATCGCTCGTCTGTTGCATCATAGCGCGTCTCGGCGCAATCGACCGATTCGCTCGACCCATTATTTTCGATTTACGGCTAAAATAAATTTTTCTCATTTTATTCAATAACATATTCTTGCTTAGATAACTTTTTTACATAGGGATTAAGCATTTAGAACGATATAATGTTTAAAATAAGGGCACTTTACTCTTGACATTTTACGGTTTTTTCAATTTTCTGAAAAATCCTATCATTAGATTTTTTTAAAAATACGATAATCTTGCATAACTAACGTTTCTACATAGGGATTAAGCATTTAGAACGAAATCTAATGTCAGAAAATGGCACTTTACTCTTGACATTTTTCGGTTTTTTCAATTTTCTGGAAAATCCTATCATTAGATTTTTTTTAAAATACGATATTCTTGCTTAACTAACGTTTTTACATAGGGATTAAGCATTTAGAACGAAATCTAATGTAGGAAAATGGTACTTTACTCTTGACCGGTACGTTGGGACTTTGAAAATATTCGGGCGTTCCAATCGCTCGTCTGTTGCATCATAGCGCGTCTCGGCGCAATCGACCGATTCGCTCGACCCATTATTTTCGATTTACGGCTAAAATAAATTTTTCTCATTTTATTCAATAACATATTCTTGCTTAGATAACTTTTTTACATAGGGATTAAGCATTTAGAACGATATAATGTTTAAAATAAGGGCACTTTACTCTTGACATTTTACGGTTTTTTCAATTTTCTGAAAAATCCTATCATTAGATTTTTTTAAAAATACGATAATCTTGCATAACTAACGTTTCTACATAGGGATTAAGCATTTAGAACGAAATCTAATGTCAGAAAATGGCACTTTACTCTTGACATTTTTCGGTTTTTTCAATTTTCTGGAAAATCCTATCATTAGATTTTTTTTAAAATACGATATTCTTGCTTAACTAACGTTTTTACATAGGGATTAAGCATTTAGAACGAAATCTAATGTAGGAAAATGGTACTTTACTCTTGATCGGTACGTTGGGACTTAGAAAATATTCGGGCGTACGCGGCGCGCTCGGCGCTTCGAACAGCTCCGGTGTCCCCATTATTTTCGATTTACGGCTAAAATAAATTCTTCTAATTTTTTTCAATTACATATTCTTGCTTAAATAACTTTTTTACATAGGGATTAAGCATTTAGAACGATACATTGTTTAAAATAATGGCACTTTACTCTTGACATTTTACGGTTTTTTCAATTTTCTGAAAAATCCTATCATTAGATTTTTTTAAAAATACGATATTCTTGCTTAACTAACGTTTCTACATAGGGATTAAGCATTTAGAACGAAACCTAATGTCAGAAAATGGCACTTTACTCTTGACATTTTTCGGTTTTTTCAATTTTCTGGAAAATCCTATCATTAGATTTTTTTTAAAATACGATATTCTTGCTTAACTAACGTTTTTACATAGGGATTAAGCATTTAGAACGAAATCTAATGTAGGAAAATGGTACTTTACTCTTGACCGGTACGTTGGGACTTTGAAAATATTCGGGCGTTCCAATCGCTCGTCTGTTGCATCATAGCGCGTCTCGGCGCAATCGACCGATTCGCTCGACCCATTATTTTCGATTTACGGCTAAAATAAATTTTTCTCATTTTATTCAATAACATATTCTTGCTTAGATAACTTTTTTACATAGGGATTAAGCATTTAGAACGATATAATGTTTAAAATAAGGGCACTTTACTCTTGACATTTTACGGTTTTTTCAATTTTCTGAAAAATCCTATCATTAGATTTTTTTAAAAATACGATAATCTTGCATAACTAACGTTTCTACATAGGGATTAAGCATTTAGAACGAAATCTAATGTCAGAAAATGGCACTTTACTCTTGACATTTTTCGGTTTTTTCAATTTTCTGGAAAATCCTATCATTAGATTTTTTTTAAAATACGATATTCTTGCTTAACTAACGTTTTTACATAGGGATTAAGCATTTAGAACGAAATCTAATGTAGGAAAATGGTACTTTACTCTTGACCGGTACGTTGGGACTTTGAAAATATTCGGGCGTTCCAATCGCTCGTCTGTTGCATCATAGCGCGTCTCGGCGCAATCGACCGATTCGCTCGACCCATTATTTTCGATTTACGGCTAAAATAAATTTTTCTCATTTTATTCAATAACATATTCTTGCTTAGATAACTTTTTTACATAGGGATTAAGCATTTAGAACGATATAATGTTTAAAATAAGGGCACTTTACTCTTGACATTTTACGGTTTTTTCAATTTTCTGAAAAATCCTATCATTAGATTTTTTTAAAAATACGATAATCTTGCATAACTAACGTTTCTACATAGGGATTAAGCATTTAGAACGAAATCTAATGTCAGAAAATGGCACTTTACTCTTGACATTTTTCGGTTTTTTCAATTTTCTGGAAAATCCTATCATTAGATTTTTTTAAAAATACGATATTCTTGCTTAACTAACGTTTTTACATAGGGATTAAGCATTTAGAACGAAATCTAATGTAGGAAAATGGTACTTTACTCTTGATCGGTACGTTGGGACTTTGAAAATATTCGGCCGTACGCGGCGCGTCTCGGCGCTTCGAACAGCTCCGGTGTCCCCATTATTTTCGATTTACGGCTAAAATAAATTCTTCTAATTTTTTTCAATTACATATTCTTGCTTAAATAACTTTTTTACATAGGGATTAAGCATTTAGAACGATACATTGTTTAAAATAATGGCACTTTACTCTTGACATTTTACGGTTTTTTCAATTTTCTGAAAAATCCTATCATTAGATTTTTTTAAAAATACGATATTCTTGCTTAACTAACGTTTCTACATAGGGATTAAGCATTTAGAACGAAATCTAATGTCAGAAAATGGCACTTTACTCTTGACATTTTTCGGTTTTTTCAATTTTCTGGAAAATCCTATCATTAGATTTTTTTTAAAATACGATATTCTTGCTTAACTAACGTTTTTACATAGGGATTAAGCATTTAGAACGAAATCTAATGTAGGAAAATGGTACTTTACTCTTGACCGGTACGTTGGGACTTTGAAAATATTCGGGCGTTCCAATCGCTCGTCTGTTGCATCATAGCGCGTCTCGGCGCAATCGACCGATTCGCTCGACCCATTATTTTCGATTTACGGCTAAAATAAATTTTTCTCATTTTATTCAATAACATATTCTTGCTTAGATAACTTTTTTACATAGGGATTAAGCATTTAGAACGATATAATGTTTAAAATAAGGGCACTTTACTCTTGACATTTTACGGTTTTTTCAATTTTCTGAAAAATCCTATCATTAGATTTTTTTAAAAATACGATAATCTTGCATAACTAACGTTTCTACATAGGGATTAAGCATTTAGAACGAAATCTAATGTCAGAAAATGGCACTTTACTCTTGACATTTTTCGGTTTTTTCAATTTTCTGGAAAATCCTATCATCAGATTTTTTTTAAAATACGATATTCTTGCTTAACTAACGTTTTTACATAGGGATTAAGCATTTAGAACGAAATCTAATGTAGGAAAATGGTACTTTACTCTTGATCGGTACGTTGGGACTTTGAAAATATTCGGGCGTTCCAATCGCTCGTCTGTTGCATCATAGCGCGTCTCGGCGCAATCGACCGATTCGCTCGACCCATTATTTTCGATTTACGGCTAAAATAAATTTTTCTCATTTTATTCAATAACATATTCTTGCTTAGATAACTTTTTTACATAGGGATTAAGCATTTAGAACGATATAATGTTTAAAATAAGGGCACTTTACTCTTGACATTTTACGGTTTTTTCAATTTTCTGAAAAATCCTATCATTAGATTTTTTTAAAAATACGATAATCTTGCATAACTAACGTTTCTACATAGGGATTAAGCATTTAGAACGAAATCTAATGTCAGAAAATGGCACTTTACTCTTGACATTTTTCGGTTTTTTCAATTTTCTGGAAAATCCTATCATTAGATTTTTTTTAAAATACGATATTCTTGCTTAACTAACGTTTTTACATAGGGATTAAGCATTTAGAACGAAATCTAATGTAGGAAAATGGTACTTTACTCTTGATCGGTACGTTGGGACTTAGAAAATATTCGGGCGTACGCGGCGCGCTCGGCGCTTCGAACAGCTCCGGTGTCCCCATTATTTTCGATTTACGGCTAAAATAAATTCTTCTAATTTTTTTCAATTACATATTCTTGCTTAAATAACTTTTTTACATAGGGATTAAGCATTTAGAACGATACATTGTTTAAAATAATGGCACTTTACTCTTGACATTTTACGGTTTTTTCAATTTTCTGAAAAATCCTATCATTAGATTTTTTTAAAAATACGATATTCTTGCTTAACTAACGTTTCTACATAGGGATTAAGCATTTAGAACGAAACCTAATGTCAGAAAATGGCACTTTACTCTTGACATTTTTCGGTTTTTTCAATTTTCTGGAAAATCCTATCATTAGATTTTTTTTAAAATACGATATTCTTGCTTAACTAACGTTTTTACATAGGGATTAAGCATTTAGAACGAAATCTAATGTAGGAAAATGGTACTTTACTCTTGACCGGTACGTTGGGACTTTGAAAATATTCGGGCGTTCCAATCGCTCGTCTGTTGCATCATAGCGCGTCTCGGCGCAATCGACCGATTCGCTCGACCCATTATTTTCGATTTACGGCTAAAATAAATTTTTCTCATTTTATTCAATAACATATTCTTGCTTAGATAACTTTTTTACATAGGGATTAAGCATTTAGAACGATATAATGTTTAAAATAAGGGCACTTTACTCTTGACATTTTACGGTTTTTTCAATTTTCTGAAAAATCCTATCATTAGATTTTTTTAAAAATACGATAATCTTGCATAACTAACGTTTCTACATAGGGATTAAGCATTTAGAACGAAATCTAATGTCAGAAAATGGCACTTTACTCTTGACATTTTTCGGTTTTTTCAATTTTCTGGAAAATCCTATCATTAGATTTTTTTTAAAATACGATATTCTTGCTTAACTAACGTTTTTACATAGGGATTAAGCATTTAGAACGAAATCTAATGTAGGAAAATGGTACTTTACTCTTGACCGGTACGTTGGGACTTTGAAAATATTCGGGCGTTCCAATCGCTCGTCTGTTGCATCATAGCGCGTCTCGGCGCAATCGACCGATTCGCTCGACCCATTATTTTCGATTTACGGCTAAAATAAATTTTTCTCATTTTATTCAATAACATATTCTTGCTTAGATAACTTTTTTACATAGGGATTAAGCATTTAGAACGATATAATGTTTAAAATAAGGGCACTTTACTCTTGACATTTTACGGTTTTTTCAATTTTCTGAAAAATCCTATCATTAGATTTTTTTAAAAATACGATAATCTTGCTTAACTAACGTTTCTACATAGGGATTAAGCATTTAGAACGAAATCTAATGTCAGAAAATGGCACTTTACTCTTGACATTTTTCGGTTTTTTCAATTTTCTGGAAAATCCTATCATTAGATTTTTTTTAAAATACGATATTCTTGCTTAACTAACGTTTTTACATAGGGATTAAGCATTTAGAACGAAATCTAATGTAGGAAAATGGTACTTTACTCTTGATCGGTACGTTGGGACTTAGAAAATATTCGGGCGTACGCGGCGCGCTCGGCGCTTCGAACAGCTCCGGTGTCCCCATTATTTTCGATTTACGGCTAAAATAAATTCTTCTAATTTTTTTCAATTACATATTCTTGCTTAAATAACTTTTTTACATAGGGATTAAGCATTTAGAACGATACATTGTTTAAAATAATGGCACTTTACTCTTGACATTTTACGGTTTTTTCAATTTTCTGAAAAATCCTATCATTAGATTTTTTTAAAAATACGATATTCTTGCTTAACTAACGTTTCTACATAGGGATTAAGCATTTAGAACGAAACCTAATGTCAGAAAATGGCACTTTACTCTTGACATTTTTCGGTTTTTTCAATTTTCTGGAAAATCCTATCATTAGATTTTTTTTAAAATACGATATTCTTGCTTAACTAACGTTTTTACATAGGGATTAAGCATTTAGAACGAAATCTAATGTAGGAAAATGGTACTTTACTCTTGACCGGTACGTTGGGACTTTGAAAATATTCGGGCGTTCCAATCGCTCGTCTGTTGCATCATAGCGCGTCTCGGCGCAATCGACCGATTCGCTCGACCCATTATTTTCGATTTACGGCTAAAATAAATTTTTCTCATTTTATTCAATAACATATTCTTGCTTAGATAACTTTTTTACATAGGGATTAAGCATTTAGAACGATATAATGTTTAAAATAAGGGCACTTTACTCTTGACATTTTACGGTTTTTTCAATTTTCTGAAAAATCCTATCATTAGATTTTTTTAAAAATACGATAATCTTGCATAACTAACGTTTCTACATAGGGATTAAGCATTTAGAACGAAATCTAATGTCAGAAAATGGCACTTTACTCTTGACATTTTTCGGTTTTTTCAATTTTCTGGAAAATCCTATCATTAGATTTTTTTTAAAATACGATATTCTTGCTTAACTAACGTTTTTACATAGGGATTAAGCATTTAGAACGAAATCTAATGTAGGAAAATGGTACTTTACTCTTGACCGGTACGTTGGGACTTTGAAAATATTCGGGCGTTCCAATCGCTCGTCTGTTGCATCATAGCGCGTCTCGGCGCAATCGACCGATTCGCTCGACCCATTATTTTCGATTTACGGCTAAAATAAATTTTTCTCATTTTATTCAATAACATATTCTTGCTTAGATAACTTTTTTACATAGGGATTAAGCATTTAGAACGATATAATGTTTAAAATAAGGGCACTTTACTCTTGACATTTTACGGTTTTTTCAATTTTCTGAAAAATCCTATCATTAGATTTTTTTAAAAATACGATAATCTTGCATAACTAACGTTTCTACATAGGGATTAAGCATTTAGAACGAAATCTAATGTCAGAAAATGGCACTTTACTCTTGACATTTTTCGGTTTTTTCAATTTTCTGGAAAATCCTATCATTAGATTTTTTTTAAAATACGATATTCTTGCTTAACTAACGTTTTTACATAGGGATTAAGCATTTAGAACGAAATCTAATGTAGGAAAATGGTACTTTACTCTTGATCGGTACGTTGGGACTTAGAAAATATTCGGGCGTACGCGGCGCGCTCGGCGCTTCGAACAGCTCCGGTGTCCCCATTATTTTCGATTTACGGCTAAAATAAATTTTTCTCATTTTATTCAATAACATATTCTTGCTTAGATAACTTTTTTACATAGGGATTAAGCATTTAGAACGATATAATGTTTAAAATAAGGGCACTTTACTCTTGACATTTTACGGTTTTTTCAATTTTATGAAAAATCCTATCATTAGATTTTTTTAAAAATACGATATTCTTGCTTAACTAACGTTTCTACATAGGGATTAAGCATTTAGAACGAAATCTAATGTAGGAAAATGGTACTTTACTCTTGACCGGTACGTTGGGACTTTGAAAATATTCGGGCGTTCCAATCGCTCGTCTGTTGCATCATAGCGCGTCTCGGCGCAATCGACCGATTCGCTCGACCCATTATTTTCGATTTACGGCTAAAATAAATTTTTCTCATTTTATTCAATAACATATTCTTGCTTAGATAACTTTTTTACATAGGGATTAAGCATTTAGAACGATATAATGTTTAAAATAAGGGCACTTTACTCTTGACATTTTACGGTTTTTTCAATTTTCTGAAAAATCCTATCATTAGATTTTTTTAAAAATACGATAATCTTGCATAACTAACGTTTCTACATAGGGATTAAGCATTTAGAACGAAATCTAATGTCAGAAAATGGCACTTTACTCTTGACATTTTTCGGTTTTTTCAATTTTCTGGAAAATCCTATCATTAGATTTTTTTTAAAATACGATATTCTTGCTTAACTAACGTTTTTACATAGGGATTAAGCATTTAGAACGAAATCTAATGTAGGAAAATGGTACTTTACTCTTGATCGGTACGTTGGGACTTAGAAAATATTCGGGCGTACGCGGCGCGCTCGGCGCTTCGAACAGCTCCGGTGTCCCCATTATTTTCGATTTACGGCTAAAATAAATTCTTCTAATTTTTTTCAATTACATATTCTTGCTTAAATAACTTTTTTACATAGGGATTAAGCATTTAGAACGATACATTGTTTAAAATAATGGCACTTTACTCCTGACATTTTACGGTTTTTTCAATTTTCTGAAAAATCCTATCATTAGATTTTTTTAAAAATACGATATTCTTGCTTAACTAACGTTTCTACATAGGGATTAAGCATTTAGAACGAAATCTAATGTCAGAAAATGGCACTTTACTCTTGACATTTTTCGGTTTTTTCAATTTTCTGGAAAATCCTATCATTAGATTTTTTTTAAAATACGATATTCTTGCTTAACTAACGTTTTTACATAGGGATTAAGCATTTAGAACGAAATCTAATGTAGGAAAATGGTACTTTACTCTTGACCGGTACGTTGGGACTTTGAAAATATTCGGGCGTTCCAATCGCTCGTCTGTTGCATCATAGCGCGTCTCGGCGCAATCGACCGATTCGCTCGACCCATTATTTTCGATTTACGGCTAAAATAAATTTTTCTCATTTTATTCAATAACATATTCTTGCTTAGATAACTTTTTTACATAGGGATTAAGCATTTAGAACGATATAATGTTTAAAATAAGGGCACTTTACTCTTGACATTTTACGGTTTTTTCAATTTTATGAAAAATCCTATCATTAGATTTTTTTAAAAATACGATATTCTTGCTTAACTAACGTTTCTACATAGGGATTAAGCATTTAGAACGAAATCTAATGTCAGAAAATGGCACTTTACTCTTGACATTTTTCGGTTTTTTCAATTTTCTGGAAAATCCTATCATTAGATTTTTTTAAAAATACGATATTCTTGCTTAACTAACGTTTTTACATAGGGATTAAGCATTTAGAACGAAATCTAATGTAGGAAAATGGTACTTTACTCTTGATCGGTACGTTGGGACTTAGAAAATATTCGGCCGTACGCGGCGCGTCTCGGCGCTTCGAACAGCTCCGGTGTCCCCATTATTTTCGATTTACGGCTAAAATAAATTTTTCTCATTTTATTCAATAACATATTCTTGCTTAGATAACTTTTTTACATAGGGATTAAGCATTTAGAACGATATAATGTTTAAAATAAGGGCACTTTACTCTTGACATTTTACGGTTTTTTCAATTTTATGAAAAATCCTATCATTAGATTTTTTTAAAAATACGATATTCTTGCTTAACTAACGTTTCTACATAGGGATTAAGCATTTAGAACGAAATCTAATGTAGGAAAATGGTACTTTACTCTTGACCGGTACGTTGGGACTTTGAAAATATTCGGGCGTTCCAATCGCTCGTCTGTTGCATCATAGCGCGTCTCGGCGCAATCGACCGATTCGCTCGACCCATTATTTTCGATTTACGGCTAAAATAAATTTTTCTCATTTTATTCAATAACATATTCTTGCTTAGATAACTTTTTTACATAGGGATTAAGCATTTAGAACGATATAATGTTTAAAATAAGGGCACTTTACTCTTGACATTTTACGGTTTTTTCAATTTTCTGAAAAATCCTATCATTAGATTTTTTTAAAAATACGATAATCTTGCATAACTAACGTTTCTACATAGGGATTAAGCATTTAGAACGAAATCTAATGTCAGAAAATGGCACTTTACTCTTGACATTTTTCGGTTTTTTCAATTTTCTGGAAAATCCTATCATTAGATTTTTTTTAAAATACGATATTCTTGCTTAACTAACGTTTTTACATAGGGATTAAGCATTTAGAACGAAATCTAATGTAGGAAAATGGTACTTTACTCTTGATCGGTACGTTGGGACTTAGAAAATATTCGGGCGTACGCGGCGCGCTCGGCGCTTCGAACAGCTCCGGTGTCCCCATTATTTTCGATTTACGGCTAAAATAAATTCTTCTAATTTTTTTCAATTACATATTCTTGCTTAAATAACTTTTTTACATAGGGATTAAGCATTTAGAACGATACATTGTTTAAAATAATGGCACTTTACTCCTGACATTTTACGGTTTTTTCAATTTTCTGAAAAATCCTATCATTAGATTTTTTTAAAAATACGATATTCTTGCTTAACTAACGTTTCTACATAGGGATTAAGCATTTAGAACGAAATCTAATGTCAGAAAATGGCACTTTACTCTTGACATTTTTCGGTTTTTTCAATTTTCTGGAAAATCCTATCATTAGATTTTTTTTAAAATACGATATTCTTGCTTAACTAACGTTTTTACATAGGGATTAAGCATTTAGAACGAAATCTAATGTAGGAAAATGGTACTTTACTCTTGACCGGTACGTTGGGACTTTGAAAATATTCGGGCGTTCCAATCGCTCGTCTGTTGCATCATAGCGCGTCTCGGCGCAATCGACCGATTCGCTCGACCCATTATTTTCGATTTACGGCTAAAATAAATTTTTCTCATTTTATTCAATAACATATTCTTGCTTAGATAACTTTTTTACATAGGGATTAAGCATTTAGAACGATATAATGTTTAAAATAAGGGCACTTTACTCTTGACATTTTACGGTTTTTTCAATTTTCTGAAAAATCCTATCATTAGATTTTTTTAAAAATACGATAATCTTGCATAACTAACGTTTCTACATAGGGATTAAGCATTTAGAACGAAATCTAATGTCAGAAAATGGCACTTTACTCTTGACATTTTTCGGTTTTTTCAATTTTCTGGAAAATCCTATCATTAGATTTTTTTTAAAATACGATATTCTTGCTTAACTAACGTTTTTACATAGGGATTAAGCATTTAGAACGAAATCTAATGTAGGAAAATGGTACTTTACTCTTGATCGGTACGTTGGGACTTAGAAAATATTCGGGCGTACGCGGCGCGCTCGGCGCTTCGAACAGCTCCGGTGTCCCCATTATTTTCGATTTACGGCTAAAATAAATTTTTCTCATTTTATTCAATAACATATTCTTGCTTAGATAACTTTTTTACATAGGGATTAAGCATTTAGAACGATATAATGTTTAAAATAAGGGCACTTTACTCTTGACATTTTACGGTTTTTTCAATTTTATGAAAAATCCTATCATTAGATTTTTTTAAAAATACGATATTCTTGCTTAACTAACGTTTCTACATAGGGATTAAGCATTTAGAACGAAATCTAATGTCAGAAAATGGCACTTTACTCTTGACATTTTTCGGTTTTTTCAATTTTCTGGAAAATCCTATCATTAGATTTTTTTAAAAATACGATATTCTTGCTTAACTAACGTTTTTACATAGGGATTAAGCATTTAGAACGAAATCTAATGTAGGAAAATGGTACTTTACTCTTGATCGGTACGTTGGGACTTAGAAAATATTCGGCCGTACGCGGCGCGTCTCGGCGCTTCGAACAGCTCCGGTGTCCCCATTATTTTCGATTTACGGCTAAAATAAATTTTTCTAATTTTTTTCAATTACATATTCTTGCTTAAATAACTTTTTTACATAGGGATTAAGCATTTAGAACGACATGTTGTTTAAAATAATGGTACTTTACTCTTGTGATTTTTCGGTTTTTTTTGATTATTTTGAAAAATAAATTTTTGTAATTTTTTTAAATACGATATTCGTGATCAGTGAACGATTTCACATATGGATTAAGCATTTAGAATCGTGCGGACGCGTTATTAAAAAAGTTTACTCGATGCGATGGGACTTTAAAAAGTTTGTGAAAATTTTCATATTGGGAAAAAATGTGTAATTTTTTGTCTAGTTTACGGTAGTGTAATTTATTTTAATGTTTACTATAAAAATTTTTTTCGTTCGTTCACGCGCTATGTTACAACAGCACGGCCGGGCGGTCTGTTGCCGCAGCGGTTTACACTCATAAGCGCGCGTGCTATTCGGCCGGCGGCGCCGGCGTCCTTGCCGGCCGTTCGGTATCTATAAGAGATACACGGTCCGTGCGAGGCGGACGGAGCAGAGCGGGTTTTGGGCCAATTCTACGATCTCGGTCGAGAAGCTGTCTCAGAGCTCCTTCGGGGCTTCGGTCCTGACTGTTTCGTGCCGTTTACGTTACGGACTTTTCTCCACACAGCGTGGCCACGGGTCGGTGTCTTTGACCGAATGGCCCATATGTGGCAAGCCCTACGGGGTTGGTTACCCGTATGCACTTTGTATGTATACTCGTACTCACTGAGCAATCGACTCTTCTGTCCGAGCGATGGAAAAATTTTTTAAAATGCATCTGTAAGATTTGGAAGCAAATCGTACCAATTGAAAACTGTGGCTAAAATGAATAGCCCAGTGGAGAGAGAAAACTATCAAAAAACTGATTTTTTAAATCAAGAGGTGTCAGAAATCGAAATGCCTAGCGCGAGCGGAAGAACACGCTTTCTCGCCAGTCCAGCATGTGTCCTGTCCGTTCTTCCTCGGCTTGCCGATTTTGCCCAGATCAGAGGTTTCGTGCTTCCGGCGGTCAGAAGATCAGCGTGAGCGTACGCGCTTCCACGACTATGGCATCACCCATGTACTTTTTCCTTTGAATATATTTGAGTACATAAAAAATATTAAAACATATAGAGAGAACTGTGTCTTGGATCTTAAAAATTTGTCAATAGCGATGATATATTATTACTTAACTTGAAGTATTTGTACGTTTTAGCTGGGACGTACATTTATCTTACAAGATGTTAATAGCGAGACTCTTGAAGATAAAATTATCTTGTGATTTTATGAAGGCAAAGATAGAAACGTATGAAGCTGGCGTACGTAGAAAAATGTGATTTTACGATAGAACAAAAATATAATACGTACGTTTTTGGGCGTACGGTAAAATATCTGTATGGTAGAAAAATGAAAGAAATTGAGCGTTAAAGAAGATATGTTACAAGCGCGGAATGTGGCAAAACTTGTACATATTTGAAAGAGAAAAGTGGTGTGTCGACCTGACATATATATATGAAACAGGCGACGATGGAAAAGGATTTAAATTTTGTCCATTTTATATATACATATTGTATAGTTCCCTGGTTGATCCTGCCAGTAGTCATATGCTTGTCTCAAAGATTAAGCCATGCATGTCTCAGTACATGCCGTATTAAGGTGAAACCGCGAATGGCTCATTAAATCAGTTATGGTTTCTTAGATCGTACTAAAATTTACTTGGATAACTGTGGTAATTCTAGAGCTAATACATGCAAAACAGAGTTCCGACCAGAGATGGTAGGAACGCTTTTATTAGATCAAAACCAATCGGTGGCGGGTGTTTACACTCGTCCATCGTTTGCTTTGGTGACTCTGAATAACTTTGTGCTGATCGCATGGTCTTATAGCACCGGCGACGCATCTTTCAAATGTCTGCCTTATCAACTGTCGATGGTAGGTTCTGCGCCTACCATGGTTGTAACGGGTAACGGGGAATCAGGGTTCGATTCCGGAGAGGGAGCCTGAGAAACGGCTACCACATCCAAGGAAGGCAGCAGGCGCGCAAATTACCCACTCCCGGCACGGGGAGGTAGTGACGAAAAATAACGATACGGGACTCATCCGAGGCCCCGTAATCGGAATGAGTACACTTTAAATCCTTTAACGAGGATCCATTGGAGGGCAAGTCTGGTGCCAGCAGCCGCGGTAATTCCAGCTCCAATAGCGTATATTAAAGTTGTTGCGGTTAAAAAGCTCGTAGTTGAATCTGTGTGTCACAGTGTCGGTTCATCGCTCGCGGTGTTTAACTGGCATTATGTGGTACGTCCTACCGGTGGGCTTTGCTCTTCACGGGGCGGTCCAACTAATATCCCATCGCGGTGCTCTTCACTGAGTGTCGAGGTGGGCCGGTACGTTTACTTTGAACAAATTAGAGTGCTCAAAGCAGGCTACCTTCGCCTGAATACTGTGTGCATGGAATAATGGAATAGGACCTCGGTTCTATTTTGTTGGTTTTCGGAACCCCGAGGTAATGATTAATAGGGACAGATGGGGGCATTCGTATTGCGACGTTAGAGGTGAAATTCTTGGATCGTCGCAAGACGGACAGAAGCGAAAGCATTTGCCAAAAATGTTTTCATTAATCAAGAACGAAAGTTAGAGGTTCGAAGGCGATCAGATACCGCCCTAGTTCTAACCATAAACGATGCCAGCTAGCGATCCGCCGAAGTTCCTACGATGACTCGGCGGGCAGCTTCCGGGAAACCAAAGCTTTTGGGTTCCGGGGGAAGTATGGTTGCAAAGCTGAAACTTAAAGGAATTGACGGAAGGGCACCACCAGGAGTGGAGCCTGCGGCTTAATTTGACTCAACACGGGAAACCTCACCAGGCCCGGACACCGGAAGGATTGACAGATTGATAGCTCTTTCTTGATTCGGTGGGTGGTGGTGCATGGCCGTTCTTAGTTGGTGGAGCGATTTGTCTGGTTAATTCCGATAACGAACGAGACTCTAGCCTGCTAAATAGACGTAATTATGGTATCTCGAAGGCTCTCGGCTTCTGCCGGTGGGGTTTTTACTACCAACGTACAAACAAATCTTCTTAGAGGGACAGGCGGCTTCTAGCCGCACGAGATTGAGCAATAACAGGTCTGTGATGCCCTTAGATGTTCTGGGCCGCACGCGCGCTACACTGAAGGAATCAGCGTGTGTTCCCTGGCCGAAAGGCCCGGGTAACCCGCTGAACCTCCTTCGTGCTAGGGATTGGGGCTTGCAATTATTCCCCATGAACGAGGAATTCCCAGTAAGCGCGAGTCATAAGCTCGCGTTGATTACGTCCCTGCCCTTTGTACACACCGCCCGTCGCTACTACCGATTGAATGATTTAGTGAGGTCTTCGGACTGGTGCGCGGCAATGTTTCGGCATTGCCGATGATGCCGGGAAGATGACCAAACTTGATTATTTAGAGGAAGTAAAAGTCGTAACAAGGTTTCCGTAGGTGAACCTGCGGAAGGATCATTACAATGTTCCAATATATCTCAAAGAGAGAGGAGAGGAGGAGAGAAAATGAATTCGATTAGTTTGTGGATAAGAATTCATATAAAAAAAAAAGATATTGTTGAGCCCGCCAGATCATTCGTGCGTGATTTACACGGCCAGACGTGTGTACTACACGTATTAGGCCTTTGATCTGCGTTGCGTAGGCCACAACAAATCTTTCAAAGAGAGAGAGATATATGTGTTGTTGGGGTTTGTGATTATGAAGGTGCCCCAACGCACAAAAATATATAAAAATGTACAAAGTTGGGATGTGGTGTGGTGGAGAAGAGTTGGGCCCGACCAGATCATTCGTGCGTGATTTACACGGCAGACGTGTGTACTACACGTATTAGGCCTTTGATCTGCGTTGCGTAGGCCATCTTCCTTCCAAGACACACACGTGTTGGGGTTTGTGTGATTTTATGATAGTGCCTCAACACGGAAAAATAAGCGTACGAGAAGAGTTGGGCCCGACCAGATCATTCGTGCGTGATTTATACACGGCCAGACGCGTATTATATTACACGTATTAGGCCTTTGATCTGCGTTGCGTAGGCCATCTTCTCGATAGAGAGAAAGCCAATGTATTCTTTTTTCTTTCTTTACACACACACACACAGTTGTAGTAGGACAGGGAGGGATGCGAGCGTGCTAATCACGCTTCCTCAAGTCTTCGCTGTGGTGTAAAAAAAAAAAAGAAAAAAAGGAATCGTTGGGAAAGTCCAAAGGACGAAAATATCGGGCAGTCTGAAGATAACTTAATGCTCGTTTACATTGGTATCAAGAGAGACCGGCTTGTGTAGCTCGTTTCAATGCTGTGTCGTTGTCATTGACACCCTACTCTGTTGCGCGCTAGTGGCAGCATGAGCGTGGGACGTATATATATATGACACCCAGCTAGAGCCGGCCGTGAGTCCGTCCGGTGTAAATAACGACGAAAGGAGAGAGAAACTTTTCGAATCCAGTATCGGGTTGATAATTGTCCAGTTTGAATATCCATATCCCCGTCGTTTTTGGAGGTGATATACTCTCTGTGTTTCTTCGATAGAAGGCTTTTCAATGTTCTATTCGCTCCGACCGTCGAACTTGCAAGAAAACAGTGGTTTTGGATTTGCTCGTACATATATATATGGTTTCGACGGAAATATCTCGTTCTTTAAGGGACAATTATGTCGTTGTACGACGACTCCCGAATCTCCTTCGCGCGCTGGTTGGAGCTCTTCGGGTATCGGCTTGTTCCGAAATATAACACAAAAATGTGGTGGATAGCAAATACACATTATATATATATGAGAGAATAAAAGGGAAAAATTACCCTGAACGGTGGATCACTTGGCTCGTGGGTCGATGAAGAACGCAGCTAATTGCGCGTCAACGTGTGAACTGCAGGACACATGAACATCGACATTTCGAACGCACATTGCGGTCCACGGATACAATTCCTGGACCACGCCTGGCTGAGGGTCGTTTACGTACTTATAAACTGCTTGCGTTGATGGCACTTGTTGCCTATATACGTACGAGCGAATGGTGGGCGCTTCGTCGGCGTTTGTCGCGGTCCTATGAATATTGAGAAATTTTACGTACGTCTAACAGTCTTCGAGAGAGATGGAAATCGTGTTCGAACTAGCGTGAGTGTGGAAGGCGGTGTCGTGTGTCGTATATGTTTTATATACGTCCGCCCGTCTGAAACACCGCTTCGAAGCGGTGACAAAATCTTTTTCGGGACGATTCGTATCCGTAGAACTATCGAGATTTCACTGGTACATTTTCAACGCGCTCCCGACGTCGCCTGAAATGAAACGAGATGGGTTTAACCCACGAAAGCGTACTACACGAGTCTGTCCTATGTGAAGACTGTGTACAGAGATCGAACGAACGCATGAAAGAAATTGAACGAAAGAACACATAACCCGCAAAAATATAGAGTAGAATTGTGACCGTTGCTTCGAATTTGAATT
>NW_027476115.1:1382500-1385000 GCF_051020955.1 Megalopta genalis
GCAAATACTCCAGCGAGGCCCTGGAGGACTGACGTGGAGAAGGGTTTCGTGTGAACAGCCGTTGCACACGAGTCAGTCGATCCTAAGCCCTAAGAGAAATCCTATGTAGATGAGGTGTCCTAAGACGTTAAACACTTGTAAAAAAAACGCAGCTATTTTATTATTTTTTTTATTATTATATAAATCGCAGCATATTTTGTTATTATATACATGCACAAAAAACACCCATTGGGCGAAAGGGAATCCGGTTTCTATTCCGGAACCCGGCAGCGGAACCGCATACCATTCGGGCCCTCGTAAGAGTGTTCGTCGGGGTAACCCAAAATGACCTGGAGACGCCGTCGGGAGATCCGGGGAGAGTTTTCTTTTCTGTATAAGCGTTCGAGTTCCCTGGAAACCTCTAGCAGGGAGATAGGGTTTGGAACGCGAAGAGCACCGCAGTTGCGGCGGTGTCCGGATCATCCCCTCGGACCTTGAAAATCCAGGAGAGGGCCACGTGGAGGTGTCGCGCCGGTTCGTACCCATATCCGCAGCAGGTCTCCAAGGTAAAGAGCCTCTAGTCGATAGATTAATGTAGGTAAGGGAAGTCGGCAAATTGGATCCGTAACTTCGGGATAAGGATTGGCTCTGAGGAGCGGGGCGTGTCGGGCTTGGTCGGGAAGCGGGTCTGGCTGACGTGCCGGGCCTGGGCGAGGTGAACGGCTCTCGTGGCTGGGATCCGAGCTCGGTCCCGTGCCTTGGCCTCCCGCGGATCTTCCTTGCTGCGAGGCTTCCGTGGCGTTTCCCATCGGTGCGGTCGTCCTCTTCGGCCGCCATTCAACGCTCAGCTCAGAACTGGCACGGACTAGGGGAATCCGACTGTCTAATTAAAACAAAGCATTGCGATGGCCCCCACGGGTGTTGACGCAATGTGATTTCTGCCCAGTGCTCTGAATGTCAACGTGAAGAAATTCAAAAAAGCGCGGGTAAACGGCGGGAGTAACTATGACTCTCTTGTTGTAGTTACAGGGACGGTGATGCGCAATATAGACCTCTCGTTAGGTCCATTAGCCTCTCCCGTCCAAGTCTTCCCCACCTCCCATAGGTTCTCGCCGGGTAATGCTAACGGGGTTCAGGCGTACTTGGCGCTTGGGGGTTGCCAGCCCTCTCGCGCCTAATATTTTGTTGGCCCTCCAAGAAAAACTAAGCCTCGGATGGTTGAACGTAGAGGGGCGGCCCCTGCCGCCCCTAGGCCAACAATTTCCCCCCTTCCGGGACCGAGCTCAGGGAATCCCCCTCCCCGGCCGGTCGATTTCCCATGCCAATTCCCGGGCTGCGATAGATCCTTCGTTACCAAGATCGGTAGGGGCGTGCACATGAGGTCCGCTCACCCTGATTGGTCAGATGATGTGAACCGCGCAGCGCCAGCAAAGGCACGTTGGAGTGCTGAGGAGGTGTCTTTGCTGGCGCGGCGCGAGGCAGAACTGACCATGAAGGGTGTGCGCTTCATCAATCAAGCGCTCATTGGGTTCTTGCCTGGCAGGTCGCTAGATGCCATAAAGGGCGCTCGGAAGCGCAAGGACTACCGAGCGCTCGTGATGGAGCACGTTGGCCGCATTCAGCAGGAGACACTGCAGCCGGTGGCAGAGGCGCCCGACCTCGCGGTGGAGGTTCAGGATAGCGATCGGGTCTTCCTAGAGTATTTCCGCGGCCTTGAACCACTAGGGTGCGATGGATTCCAGGCTGATACCCTGGATGAAATCTGTGCCCTGGTCGGAAGAGAGGACCGCGGGGATATTCTGGAAAGGCTCACCGCTTACCTGGCGGATATCTTTCCGCTACCTCGAGCAGCGAGAGTCGTGCGTCGATGCCGCCGAGCGCAACCGGAGGAACCGCTCTCGCGACGCAAGCAGCGCCGGAAGAATTACGGCATAGTTCAAGAGCTATGGCGTAAGGACCCCCGGCGCTGTCTGGATGTCATAAGGGATGGCCCCGTAGGTGACCATGGCATCCCTCAGGATGTTATGGTTCCCTATTGGGAGGCCCTTATGACCGGTGCGCGCGATAGTTGTCCTCCGCGTGAAAACCGAGAGGACACCATCTCCTCTCTGTGGTCTCCTGTTAATCCGGATGAACTACGGAGGGCGCTTCCGGGTAGGAAGACAGCACCTGGTCCTGACGGTCTGTCTGCGAGACTCCTTTGTAAAACCCCCCTTGAGGTTTTGCAAAGGATCTATAACCTCATTATGTGGTGCCGCAGACTCCCTATTCATCTAAGGGACGCCAGGACCGTGCTTATTCCTAAAACCGGACTGCCTTCTTCTCCGTCTGATTTTCGACCCATCACCGTCGCCTCGACGCTTGTGCGAGGATTCCACAAGGTCCTGGCTAGGCGGATGGGTCGATTGATCGGATTGGATGGGAGGCAGAGAGCGTTCCGTAGGACAGACGGGTGTGCGGACAACGTGTTCTTGCTGGACTTGCTGCTACGCCACTCCCACGCGCGTCATAAACCGCTTTT
>NW_027476115.1:1390000-1407500 GCF_051020955.1 Megalopta genalis
CCGCTGGTACGAACCAATACGCCGCTGGAAAAAAAAGCAATACGCCGCTGGTACGAAGCAATACGCCGCTGGTAAAAAAGCAATACGCCGCTGGTACTTTGTAATAAGAATTACATTACAAGATAGAAAGCACTACGCCGCTGGACATAAAATCTCCATTATCCGAACGAAAGTAACACGCCGCTGGTACTTTATTTTATTATAATAATTTAATTATAAGACAGAAACCGCTGATACTTGGTTGTAAAATCTCCATTATCCGAACGAAAGTAACACGCCGCTGGTACTTTATTTTATTATAATAATTTAATTATAAGACAGAAACCGCTGGTACTTGGTTGTAAAATCTCCATTATCCGAACGAAAGCAATACGCCGTTGGTACTTGGTTATAAAATTTTCATTACAAGATAGAAAGCAATATGCCGCTGGTTATATTAATGTAATCTTATGGAAAGCATTACGCCGCTGGAACTTTGACCATTGCAATAATCGATCGGAAGCTATACACAGCAAGGAATACGAATATTATACCAAGAGATCGAAAACAATACGCTGTTCGGACGTTTTGACTAGCTGTCGCACAGTGCAGACGCGTCGACCCGTCGCTCCGCATTTCGAGCGCAATTTCAGTGGTTTTTCAGTTCAGAAAATTACAGAGAGTGTTTGGTTGTGTTGCAGGAGTCAAACTGAATGATTTGATGCATAAAGTTTAATTAAACTCCCATTAGTTTGCCGGGAAACATCGATTCTTCCGATCTAGAAAGAGACAGAGATAGACGATCCGCGTTATGTTAAATATCTCCAGGTTACCGATTCCACAAAATTATAAAAAGTATACGGCTGTGTAGCGGGGATCAAAACGAGTAATTTCATGTATAAAGTTTAATTAAACTCCCAATAGTTTGCCGGGAAACATCGATTATTCCGATCTAGAAAGAGACAGAGACAGTCGATCCGCGTTATGTTAAATATTTCAAGGTTTCCGATTCCACAAAATTATAAAAAGTATACGGCTGTGTAGCGGGGATCAAAACGAGTAATTTCGTGTATAAAGTTTAATTAATCTCCCATTACTTTGCCGGGAAACATCGATTATTCCGATCTAGAAAGAGACAGAGATAGACGATCCGCGTTATGTTAAATATCTCCAGGTTACCGATTCCACAAAATTATAAAAAGTATACGGCTGTGTAGCGGGGATCAAAACGAGTAATTTCATGTATAAAGTTTAATTAATCTCCCAATAGTTTGCCGGGAAACATCGATAATTCCGATCTAGAAAGAGACAGAGACAGTCGATCCGCGTTATGTTAAATATTTCAAGGTTCCCGATTCCACAAAATTATAAAAAGTATACGGCTGTGTAGCAGGGATCAAAACGAGTAATTTCGTGTATAAAGTTTAATTAATATCCCATTAGTTTCCGGGAAACATCGATAATTCCGATCTAGAAAGAGACAGAGACAGTCGATCCGCGTTATGTTAAATATCTCAAGGTTACCGATTCCACAAAATTATAAAACGTATACGGCTGTGTAGCGGGGATCAAAACGAGTAATTTCATGTATAAAGTTTAATTAAACTCCCAATAGTTTGCCGGGAAACATCGATTATTCCGATCTAGAAAGAGACAGAGACAGTCGATCCGCGTTATGTTAAATATCTCAAGGTTACCGATTCCACAAAATTATAAAAAGTATACGGCTGTGTAGCGGGGATCAAAACGAGTAATTTCATGTATAAAGTTTAATTAAACTCCCAATAGTTTGCCGGGAAACATCGATTATTCCGATCTAGAAAGAGACAGAGACAGTCGATCCGCGATATGTTAAATATTTCAAGGTTCCCGATTCCACAAAATTATAAAAAGTATACGGCTGTGTAGCGGGAATCAAAACGAGTAATTTCGTGTATAAAGTTTAATTAATCTCCCATTACTTTGCCGGGAAACATCGATTATTCCGATCTAGAAAGAGACAGAGATAGACGATCCGCGTTATGTTAAATATCTCCAGGTTACCGATTCCACAAAATTATAAAAAGTATACGGCTGTGTAGCGGGGATCAAAACGAGTAATTTCATGTATAAAGTTTAATTAAACTCCCAATAGTTTGCCGGGAAACATCGATTATTCCGATCTAGAAAGAGACAGAGACAGTCGATCCGCGTTATGTTAAATATCTCAAGGTTACCGATTCCACAAAATTATAAAAAGTATACGGCTGTGTAGCGGGGATCAAAACGAGTAATTTCATGTATAAAGTTTAATTAAACTCCCAATAGTTTGCCGGGAAACATCGATTATTCCGATCTAGAAAGAGACAGAGACAGTCGATCCGCGTTATGTTAAATATTTCAAGGTTCCCGATTCCACAAAATTATAAAAAGTATACGGCTGTGTAGCGGGGATCAAAACGAGTAATTTCGTGTATAAAGTTTAATTAATATCCCATTACTTTGCCGGGAAACATCGATTATTCCGATCTAGAAAGAGACAGAGATAGACGATCCGCGTTATGTTAA
Source organism: Megalopta genalis (assembly GCF_051020955.1). Taxonomy (NCBI): domain Eukaryota; kingdom Metazoa; phylum Arthropoda; class Insecta; order Hymenoptera; family Halictidae; genus Megalopta; species Megalopta genalis. The sequence continues at coordinate 1,392,527 of NW_027476115.1, forward strand.
ATATCTCCAGGTTACCGATTCCACAAAATTATAAAAAGTATACGGCTGTGTAGCGGGGATCAAAACGAGTAATTTCATGTATAAAGTTTAATTAATCTCCCAATAGTTTGCCGGGAAACATCGATAATTCCGATCTAGAAAGAGACAGAGACAGTCGATCCGCGTTATGTTAAATATTTCAAGGTTCCCGATTCCACAAAATTATAAAAAGTATACGGCTGTGTAGCAGGGATCAAAACGAGTAATTTCGTGTATAAAGTTTAATTAATATCCCATTAGTTTCCGGGAAACATCGATAATTCCGATCTAGAAAGAGACAGAGACAGTCGATCCGCGTTATGTTAAATATCTCAAGGTTACCGATTCCACAAAATTATAAAACGTATACGGCTGTGTAGCGGGGATCAAAACGAGTAATTTCATGTATAAAGTTTAATTAAACTCCCAATAGTTTGCCGGGAAACATCGATTATTCCGATCTAGAAAGAGACAGAGACAGTCGATCCGCGTTATGTTAAATATCTCAAGGTTACCGATTCCACAAAATTATAAAAAGTATACGGCTGTGTAGCGGGGATCAAAACGAGTAATTTCATGTATAAAGTTTAATTAAACTCCCAATAGTTTGCCGGGAAACATCGATTATTCCGATCTAGAAAGAGACAGAGACAGTCGATCCGCGTTATGTTAAATATTTCAAGGTTCCCGATTCCACAAAATTATAAAAAGTATACGGCTGTGTAGCGGGAATCAAAACGAGTAATTTCGTGTATAAAGTTTAATTAATCTCCCATTACTTTGCCGGGAAACATCGATTATTCCGATCTAGAAAGAGACAGAGATAGACGATCCGCGTTATGTTAAATATCTCCAGGTTACCGATTCCACAAAATTATAAAAAGTATACGGCTGTGTAGCGGGGATCAAAACGAGTAATTTCATGTATAAAGTTTAATTAAACTCCCAATAGTTTGCCGGGAAACATCGATTATTCCGATCTAGAAAGAGACAGAGACAGTCGATCCGCGTTATGTTAAATATCTCAAGGTTACCGATTCCACAAAATTATAAAAAGTATACGGCTGTGTAGCGGGGATCAAAACGAGTAATTTCATGTATAAAGTTTAATTAAACTCCCAATAGTTTGCCGGGAAACATCGATTATTCCGATCTAGAAAGAGACAGAGACAGTCGATCCGCGTTATGTTAAATATTTCAAGGTTCCCGATTCCACAAAATTATAAAAAGTATACGGCTGTGTAGCGGGGATCAAAACGAGTAATTTCGTGTATAAAGTTTAATTAATATCCCATTACTTTGCCGGGAAACATCAATACTTCGATCGCGCGAGAGAGACAGAGAAACGAACAGACTTTTTTTCGATTTACGGCTAAAATAAATTTTTCTCATTTTATTCAATAACACATTCTTGCTTAGATAACTTTTTTACATAGGGATTAAGCATTTAGAACGATATAATGTTTAAAATAAGGGCACTTTACTCTTGACATTTTACGGTTTTTTCAATTTTCTGAAAAATCCTATCATTAGATTTTTTTAAAAATACGATATTCTTGCTTAACTAACGTTTCTACATAGGGATTAAGCATTTAGAACGAAATCTAATGTCAGAAAATGGCACTTTACTCTTGACATTTTTCGGTTTTTTCAATTTTCTGGAAAATCCTATCATTAGATTTTTTTAAAAATACGATATTCTTGCTTAACTAACGTTTTTACATAGGGATTAAGCATTTAGAACGAAATCTAATGTAGGAAAATGGTACTTTACTCTTGATCGGTACGTTGGGACTTTGAAAATATTCGGGCGTTCCAATCGCTCGTCTGTTGCATCATAGCGCGTCTCGGCGCAATCGACCGATTCGCTCGACCCATTATTTTCGATTTACGGCTAAAATAAATTTTTCTCATTTTATTCAATAACATATTCTTGCTTAGATAACTTTTTTACATAGGGATTAAGCATTTAGAACGATATAATGTTTAAAATAAGGGCACTTTACTCTTGACATTTTACGGTTTTTTCAATTTTATGAAAAATCCTATCATTAGATTTTTTTAAAAATACGATAATCTTGCTTAACTAACGTTTCTACATAGGGATTAAGCATTTAGAACGAAATCTAATGTCAGAAAATGGCACTTTACTCTTGACATTTTTCGGTTTTTTCAATTTTCTGGAAAATCCTATCATTAGATTTTTTTTAAAATACGATATTCTTGCTTAACTAACGTTTTTACATAGGGATTAAGCATTTAGAACGAAATCTAATGTAGGAAAATGGTACTTTACTCTTGATCGGTACGTTGGGACTTTGAAAATATTCGGGCGTTCCAATCGCTCGTCTGTTGCATCATAGCGCGTCTCGGCGCAATCGACCGATTCGCTCGACCCATTATTTTCGATTTACGGCTAAAATAAATTTTTCTCATTTTATTCAATAACATATTCTTGCTTAGATAACTTTTTTACATAGGGATTAAGCATTTAGAACGATATAATGTTTAAAATAAGGGCACTTTACTCTTGACATTTTACGGTTTTTTCAATTTTCTGAAAAATCCTATCATTAGATTTTTTTAAAAATACGATAATCTTGCATAACTAACGTTTCTACATAGGGATTAAGCATTTAGAACGAAATCTAATGTCAGAAAATGGCACTTTACTCTTGACATTTTTCGGTTTTTTCAATTTTCTGGAAAATCCTATCATTAGATTTTTTTTAAAATACGATATTCTTGCTTAACTAACGTTTTTACATAGGGATTAAGCATTTAGAACGAAATCTAATGTAGGAAAATGGTACTTTACTCTTGATCGGTACGTTGGGACTTTGAAAATATTCGGGCGTACGCGGCGCGCTCGGCGCTTCGAACAGCTCCGGTGTCCCCATTATTTTCGATTTACGGCTAAAATAAATTTTTCTCATTTTATTCAATAACATATTCTTGCTTAGATAACTTTTTTACATAGGGATTAAGCATTTAGAACGATATAATGTTTAAAATAAGGGCACTTTACTCTTGACATTTTACGGTTTTTTCAATTTTATGAAAAATCCTATCATTAGATTTTTTTAAAAATACGATATTCTTGCTTAACTAACGTTTCTACATAGGGATTAAGCATTTAGAACGAAATCTAATGTCAGAAAATGGCACTTTACTCTTGACATTTTTCGGTTTTTTCAATTTTCTGGAAAATCCTATCATTAGATTTTTTTAAAAATACGATATTCTTGCTTAACTAACGTTTTTACATAGGGATTAAGCATTTAGAACGAAATCTAATGTAGGAAAATGGTACTTTACTCTTGATCGGTACGTTGGGACTTTGAAAATATTCGGCCGTACGCGGCGCGTCTCGGCGCTTCGAACAGCTCCGGTGTCCCCATTATTTTCGATTTACGGCTAAAATAAATTCTTCTAATTTTTTTCAATTACATATTCTTGCTTAAATAACTTTTTTACATAGGGATTAAGCATTTAGAACGATACATTGTTTAAAATAATGGCACTTTACTCTTGACATTTTACGGTTTTTTCAATTTTCTGAAAAATCCTATCATTAGATTTTTTTAAAAATACGATATTCTTGCTTAACTAACGTTTCTACATAGGGATTAAGCATTTAGAACGAAATCTAATGTCAGAAAATGGCACTTTACTCTTGACATTTTTCGGTTTTTTCAATTTTCTGGAAAATCCTATCATTAGATTTTTTTTAAAATACGATATTCTTGCTTAACTAACGTTTTTACATAGGGATTAAGCATTTAGAACGAAATCTAATGTAGGAAAATGGTACTTTACTCTTGATCGGTACGTTGGGACTTTGAAAATATTCGGGCGTTCCAATCGCTCGTCTGTTGCATCATAGCGCGTCTCGGCGCAATCGACCGATTCGCTCGACCCATTATTTTCGATTTACGGCTAAAATAAATTTTTCTCATTTTATTCAATAACATATTCTTGCTTAGATAACTTTTTTACATAGGGATTAAGCATTTAGAACGATATAATGTTTAAAATAAGGGCACTTTACTCTTGACATTTTACGGTTTTTTCAATTTTATGAAAAATCCTATCATTAGATTTTTTTAAAAATACGATAATCTTGCTTAACTAACGTTTCTACATAGGGATTAAGCATTTAGAACGAAATCTAATGTCAGAAAATGGCACTTTACTCTTGACATTTTTCGGTTTTTTCAATTTTCTGGAAAATCCTATCATTAGATTTTTTTTAAAATACGATATTCTTGCTTAACTAACGTTTTTACATAGGGATTAAGCATTTAGAACGAAATCTAATGTAGGAAAATGGTACTTTACTCTTGATCGGTACGTTGGGACTTTGAAAATATTCGGGCGTTCCAATCGCTCGTCTGTTGCATCATAGCGCGTCTCGGCGCAATCGACCGATTCGCTCGACCCATTATTTTCGATTTACGGCTAAAATAAATTTTTCTCATTTTATTCAATAACATATTCTTGCTTAGATAACTTTTTTACATAGGGATTAAGCATTTAGAACGATATAATGTTTAAAATAAGGGCACTTTACTCTTGACATTTTACGGTTTTTTCAATTTTATGAAAAATCCTATCATTAGATTTTTTTAAAAATACGATAATCTTGCTTAACTAACGTTTCTACATAGGGATTAAGCATTTAGAACGAAATCTAATGTCAGAAAATGGCACTTTACTCTTGACATTTTTCGGTTTTTTCAATTTTCTGGAAAATCCTATCATTAGATTTTTTTTAAAATACGATATTCTTGCTTAACTAACGTTTTTACATAGGGATTAAGCATTTAGAACGAAATCTAATGTAGGAAAATGGTACTTTACTCTTGATCGGTACGTTGGGACTTTGAAAATATTCGGCCGTACGCGGCGCGTCTCGGCGCTTCGAACAGCTCCGGTGTCCCCATTATTTTCGATTTACGGCTAAAATAAATTTTTCTAATTTTTTTCAATAACATATTCTTGCTTAAATAACTTTTTTACATAGGGATTAAGCATTTAGAACGATACATTGTTTAAAATAAGGGCACTTTACTCTTGACATTTTACGGTTTTTTCAATTTTATGAAAAATCCTATCATTAGATTTTTTTAAAAATACGATAATCTTGCTTAACTAACGTTTCTACATAGGGATTAAGCATTTAGAACGAAATCTAATGTAGGAAAATGGTACTTTACTCTTGATCGGTACGTTGGGACTTTGAAAATATTCGGGCGTTCCAATCGCTCGTCTGTTGCATCATAGCGCGTCTCGGCGCAATCGACCGATTCGCTCGACCCATTATTTTCGATTTACGGCTAAAATAAATTTTTCTCATTTTATTCAATAACATATTCTTGCTTAGATAACTTTTTTACATAGGGATTAAGCATTTAGAACGATATAATGTTTAAAATAAGGGCACTTTACTCTTGACATTTTACGGTTTTTTCAATTTTATGAAAAATCCTATCATTAGATTTTTTTAAAAATACGATAATCTTGCATAACTAACGTTTCTACATAGGGATTATGCATTTAGAACGAAATCTAATGTCAGAAAATGGCACTTTACTCTTGACATTTTTCGGTTTTTTCAATTTTCTGGAAAATCCTATCATTAGATTTTTTTTAAAATACGATATTCTTGCTTAACTAACGTTTTTACATAGGGATTAAGCATTTAGAACGAAATCTAATGTAGGAAAATGGTACTTTACTCTTGATCGGTACGTTGGGACTTTGAAAATATTCGGCCGTACGCGGCGCGTCTCGGCGCTTCGAACAGCTCCGGTGTCCCCATTATTTTCGATTTACGGCTAAAATAAATTCTTCTAATTTTTTTCAATTACATATTCTTGCTTAAATAACTTTTTTACATAGGGATTAAGCATTTAGAACGATACATTGTTTAAAATAATGGCACTTTACTCTTGACATTTTACGGTTTTTTCAATTTTCTGAAAAATCCTATCATTAGATTTTTTTAAAAATACGATATTCTTGCTTAACTAACGTTTCTACATAGGGATTAAGCATTTAGAACGAAATCTAATGTCAGAAAATGGCACTTTACTCTTGACATTTTTCGGTTTTTTCAATTTTCTGGAAAATCCTATCATTAGATTTTTTTTAAAATACGATATTCTTGCTTAACTAACGTTTTTACATAGGGATTAAGCATTTAGAACGAAATCTAATGTAGGAAAATGGTACTTTACTCTTGACCGGTACGTTGGGACTTTGAAAATATTCGGGCGTTCCAATCGCTCGTCTGTTGCATCATAGCGCGTCTCGGCGCAATCGACCGATTCGCTCGACCCATTATTTTCGATTTACGGCTAAAATAAATTTTTCTCATTTTATTCAATAACATATTCTTGCTTAGATAACTTTTTTACATAGGGATTAAGCATTTAGAACGATATAATGTTTAAAATAAGGGCACTTTACTCTTGACATTTTACGGTTTTTTCAATTTTCTGAAAAATCCTATCATTAGATTTTTTTAAAAATACGATAATCTTGCATAACTAACGTTTCTACATAGGGATTAAGCATTTAGAACGAAATCTAATGTCAGAAAATGGCACTTTACTCTTGACATTTTTCGGTTTTTTCAATTTTCTGGAAAATCCTATCATTAGATTTTTTTTAAAATACGATATTCTTGCTTAACTAACGTTTTTACATAGGGATTAAGCATTTAGAACGAAATCTAATGTAGGAAAATGGTACTTTACTCTTGACCGGTACGTTGGGACTTTGAAAATATTCGGGCGTTCCAATCGCTCGTCTGTTGCATCATAGCGCGTCTCGGCGCAATCGACCGATTCGCTCGACCCATTATTTTCGATTTACGGCTAAAATAAATTTTTCTCATTTTATTCAATAACATATTCTTGCTTAGATAACTTTTTTACATAGGGATTAAGCATTTAGAACGATATAATGTTTAAAATAAGGGCACTTTACTCTTGACATTTTACGGTTTTTTCAATTTTCTGAAAAATCCTATCATTAGATTTTTTTAAAAATACGATAATCTTGCATAACTAACGTTTCTACATAGGGATTAAGCATTTAGAACGAAATCTAATGTCAGAAAATGGCACTTTACTCTTGACATTTTTCGGTTTTTTCAATTTTCTGGAAAATCCTATCATTAGATTTTTTTAAAAATACGATATTCTTGCTTAACTAACGTTTTTACATAGGGATTAAGCATTTAGAACGAAATCTAATGTAGGAAAATGGTACTTTACTCTTGATCGGTACGTTGGGACTTAGAAAATATTCGGGCGTACGCGGCGCGCTCGGCGCTTCGAACAGCTCCGGTGTCCCCATTATTTTCGATTTACGGCTAAAATAAATTCTTCTAATTTTTTTCAATTACATATTCTTGCTTAAATAACTTTTTTACATAGGGATTAAGCATTTAGAACGATACATTGTTTAAAATAATGGCACTTTACTCTTGACATTTTACGGTTTTTTCAATTTTCTGAAAAATCCTATCATTAGATTTTTTTAAAAATACGATATTCTTGCTTAACTAACGTTTCTACATAGGGATTAAGCATTTAGAACGAAATCTAATGTCAGAAAATGGCACTTTACTCTTGACATTTTTCGGTTTTTTCAATTTTCTGGAAAATCCTATCATTAGATTTTTTTTAAAATACGATATTCTTGCTTAACTAACGTTTTTACATAGGGATTAAGCATTTAGAACGAAATCTAATGTAGGAAAATGGTACTTTACTCTTGACCGGTACGTTGGGACTTTGAAAATATTCGGGCGTTCCAATCGCTCGTCTGTTGCATCATAGCGCGTCTCGGCGCAATCGACCGATTCGCTCGACCCATTATTTTCGATTTACGGCTAAAATAAATTTTTCTCATTTTATTCAATAACATATTCTTGCTTAGATAACTTTTTTACATAGGGATTAAGCATTTAGAACGATATAATGTTTAAAATAAGGGCACTTTACTCTTGACATTTTACGGTTTTTTCAATTTTCTGAAAAATCCTATCATTAGATTTTTTTAAAAATACGATAATCTTGCATAACTAACGTTTCTACATAGGGATTAAGCATTTAGAACGAAATCTAATGTCAGAAAATGGCACTTTACTCTTGACATTTTTCGGTTTTTTCAATTTTCTGGAAAATCCTATCATTAGATTTTTTTTAAAATACGATATTCTTGCTTAACTAACGTTTTTACATAGGGATTAAGCATTTAGAACGAAATCTAATGTAGGAAAATGGTACTTTACTCTTGACCGGTACGTTGGGACTTTGAAAATATTCGGGCGTTCCAATCGCTCGTCTGTTGCATCATAGCGCGTCTCGGCGCAATCGACCGATTCGCTCGACCCATTATTTTCGATTTACGGCTAAAATAAATTTTTCTCATTTTATTCAATAACATATTCTTGCTTAGATAACTTTTTTACATAGGGATTAAGCATTTAGAACGATATAATGTTTAAAATAAGGGCACTTTACTCTTGACATTTTACGGTTTTTTCAATTTTCTGAAAAATCCTATCATTAGATTTTTTTAAAAATACGATAATCTTGCATAACTAACGTTTCTACATAGGGATTAAGCATTTAGAACGAAATCTAATGTCAGAAAATGGCACTTTACTCTTGACATTTTTCGGTTTTTTCAATTTTCTGGAAAATCCTATCATTAGATTTTTTTTAAAATACGATATTCTTGCTTAACTAACGTTTTTACATAGGGATTAAGCATTTAGAACGAAATCTAATGTAGGAAAATGGTACTTTACTCTTGATCGGTACGTTGGGACTTAGAAAATATTCGGGCGTACGCGGCGCGCTCGGCGCTTCGAACAGCTCCGGTGTCCCCATTATTTTCGATTTACGGCTAAAATAAATTCTTCTAATTTTTTTCAATTACATATTCTTGCTTAAATAACTTTTTTACATAGGGATTAAGCATTTAGAACGATACATTGTTTAAAATAATGGCACTTTACTCCTGACATTTTACGGTTTTTTCAATTTTCTGAAAAATCCTATCATTAGATTTTTTTAAAAATACGATATTCTTGCTTAACTAACGTTTCTACATAGGGATTAAGCATTTAGAACGAAATCTAATGTCAGAAAATGGCACTTTACTCTTGACATTTTTCGGTTTTTTCAATTTTCTGGAAAATCCTATCATTAGATTTTTTTTAAAATACGATATTCTTGCTTAACTAACGTTTTTACATAGGGATTAAGCATTTAGAACGAAATCTAATGTAGGAAAATGGTACTTTACTCTTGACCGGTACGTTGGGACTTTGAAAATATTCGGGCGTTCCAATCGCTCGTCTGTTGCATCATAGCGCGTCTCGGCGCAATCGACCGATTCGCTCGACCCATTATTTTCGATTTACGGCTAAAATAAATTTTTCTCATTTTATTCAATAACATATTCTTGCTTAGATAACTTTTTTACATAGGGATTAAGCATTTAGAACGATATAATGTTTAAAATAAGGGCACTTTACTCTTGACATTTTACGGTTTTTTCAATTTTCTGAAAAATCCTATCATTAGATTTTTTTAAAAATACGATAATCTTGCATAACTAACGTTTCTACATAGGGATTAAGCATTTAGAACGAAATCTAATGTCAGAAAATGGCACTTTACTCTTGACATTTTTCGGTTTTTTCAATTTTCTGGAAAATCCTATCATTAGATTTTTTTTAAAATACGATATTCTTGCTTAACTAACGTTTTTACATAGGGATTAAGCATTTAGAACGAAATCTAATGTAGGAAAATGGTACTTTACTCTTGATCGGTACGTTGGGACTTAGAAAATATTCGGGCGTACGCGGCGCGCTCGGCGCTTCGAACAGCTCCGGTGTCCCCATTATTTTCGATTTACGGCTAAAATAAATTTTTCTCATTTTATTCAATAACATATTCTTGCTTAGATAACTTTTTTACATAGGGATTAAGCATTTAGAACGATATAATGTTTAAAATAAGGGCACTTTACTCTTGACATTTTACGGTTTTTTCAATTTTATGAAAAATCCTATCATTAGATTTTTTTAAAAATACGATATTCTTGCTTAACTAACGTTTCTACATAGGGATTAAGCATTTAGAACGAAATCTAATGTCAGAAAATGGCACTTTACTCTTGACATTTTTCGGTTTTTTCAATTTTCTGGAAAATCCTATCATTAGATTTTTTTAAAAATACGATATTCTTGCTTAACTAACGTTTTTACATAGGGATTAAGCATTTAGAACGAAATCTAATGTAGGAAAATGGTACTTTACTCTTGATCGGTACGTTGGGACTTAGAAAATATTCGGCCGTACGCGGCGCGTCTCGGCGCTTCGAACAGCTCCGGTGTCCCCATTATTTTCGATTTACGGCTAAAATAAATTTTTCTAATTTTTTTCAATTACATATTCTTGCTTAAATAACTTTTTTACATAGGGATTAAGCATTTAGAACGACATGTTGTTTAAAATAATGGTACTTTACTCTTGTGATTTTTCGGTTTTTTTTGATTATTTTGAAAAATAAATTTTTGTAATTTTTTTAAATACGATATTCGTGATCAGTGAACGATTTCACATATGGATTAAGCATTTAGAATCGTGCGGACGCGTTATTAAAAAAGTTTACTCGATGCGATGGGACTTTAAAAAGTTTGTGAAAATTTTCATATTGGGAAAAAATGTGTAATTTTTTGTCTAGTTTACGGTAGTGTAATTTATTTTAATGTTTACTATAAAAATTTTTTTCGTTCGTTCACGCGCTATGTTACAACAGCACGGCCGGGCGGTCTGTTGCCGCAGCGGTTTACACTCATAAGCGCGCGTGCTATTCGGCCGGCGGCGCCGGCGTCCTTGCCGGCCGTTCGGTATCTATAAGAGATACACGGTCCGTGCGAGGCGGACGGAGCAGAGCGGGTTTTGGGCCAATTCTACGATCTCGGTCGAGAAGCTGTCTCAGAGCTCCTTCGGGGCTTCGGTCCTGACTGTTTCGTGCCGTTTACGTTACGGACTTTTCTCCACACAGCGTGGCCACGGGTCGGTGTCTTTGACCGAATGGCCCATATGTGGCAAGCCCTACGGGGTTGGTTACCCGTATGCACTTTGTATGTATACTCGTACTCACTGAGCAATCGACTCTTCTGTCCGAGCGATGGAAAAATTTTTTAAAATGCATCTGTAAGATTTGGAAGCAAATCGTACCAATTGAAAACTGTGGCTAAAATGAATAGCCCAGTGGAGAGAGAAAACTATCAAAAAACTGATTTTTTAAATCAAGAGGTGTCAGAAATCGAAATGCCTAGCGCGAGCGGAAGAACACGCTTTCTCGCCAGTCCAGCATGTGTCCTGTCCGTTCTTCCTCGGCTTGCCGATTTTGCCCAGATCAGAGGTTTCGTGCTTCCGGCGGTCAGAAGATCAGCGTGAGCGTACGCGCTTCCACGACTATGGCATCACCCATGTACTTTTTCCTTTGAATATATTTGAGTACATAAAAAATATTAAAACATATAGAGAGAACTGTGTCTTGGATCTTAAAAATTTGTCAATAGCGATGATATATTATTACTTAACTTGAAGTATTTGTACGTTTTAGCTGGGACGTACATTTATCTTACAAGATGTTAATAGCGAGACTCTTGAAGATAAAATTATCTTGTGATTTTATGAAGGCAAAGATAGAAACGTACGAAGCTGGCGTACGTAGAAAAATGTGATTTTACGATAGAACAAAAATATAATACGTACGTTTTTGGGCGTACGGTAAAATATCTGTATGGTAGAAAAATGAAAGAAATTGAGCGTTAAAGAAGATATGTTACAAGCGCGGAATGTGGCAAAACTTGTACATATTTGAAAGAGAAAAGTGGTGTGTCGACCTGACATATATATATGAAACAGGCGACGATGGAAAAGGATTTAAATTTTGTCCATTTTATATATACATATTGTATAGTTCCCTGGTTGATCCTGCCAGTAGTCATATGCTTGTCTCAAAGATTAAGCCATGCATGTCTCAGTACATGCCGTATTAAGGTGAAACCGCGAATGGCTCATTAAATCAGTTATGGTTTCTTAGATCGTACTAAAATTTACTTGGATAACTGTGGTAATTCTAGAGCTAATACATGCAAAACAGAGTTCCGACCAGAGATGGTAGGAACGCTTTTATTAGATCAAAACCAATCGGTGGCGGGTGTTTACACTCGTCCATCGTTTGCTTTGGTGACTCTGAATAACTTTGTGCTGATCGCATGGTCTTATAGCACCGGCGACGCATCTTTCAAATGTCTGCCTTATCAACTGTCGATGGTAGGTTCTGCGCCTACCATGGTTGTAACGGGTAACGGGGAATCAGGGTTCGATTCCGGAGAGGGAGCCTGAGAAACGGCTACCACATCCAAGGAAGGCAGCAGGCGCGCAAATTACCCACTCCCGGCACGGGGAGGTAGTGACGAAAAATAACGATACGGGACTCATCCGAGGCCCCGTAATCGGAATGAGTACACTTTAAATCCTTTAACGAGGATCCATTGGAGGGCAAGTCTGGTGCCAGCAGCCGCGGTAATTCCAGCTCCAATAGCGTATATTAAAGTTGTTGCGGTTAAAAAGCTCGTAGTTGAATCTGTGTGTCACAGTGTCGGTTCATCGCTCGCGGTGTTTAACTGGCATTATGTGGTACGTCCTACCGGTGGGCTTTGCTCTTCACGGGGCGGTCCAACTAATATCCCATCGCGGTGCTCTTCACTGAGTGTCGAGGTGGGCCGGTACGTTTACTTTGAACAAATTAGAGTGCTCAAAGCAGGCTACCTTCGCCTGAATACTGTGTGCATGGAATAATGGAATAGGACCTCGGTTCTATTTTGTTGGTTTTCGGAACCCCGAGGTAATGATTAATAGGGACAGATGGGGGCATTCGTATTGCGACGTTAGAGGTGAAATTCTTGGATCGTCGCAAGACGGACAGAAGCGAAAGCATTTGCCAAAAATGTTTTCATTAATCAAGAACGAAAGTTAGAGGTTCGAAGGCGATCAGATACCGCCCTAGTTCTAACCATAAACGATGCCAGCTAGCGATCCGCCGAAGTTCCTACGATGACTCGGCGGGCAGCTTCCGGGAAACCAAAGCTTTTGGGTTCCGGGGGAAGTATGGTTGCAAAGCTGAAACTTAAAGGAATTGACGGAAGGGCACCACCAGGAGTGGAGCCTGCGGCTTAATTTGACTCAACACGGGAAACCTCACCAGGCCCGGACACCGGAAGGATTGACAGATTGATAGCTCTTTCTTGATTCGGTGGGTGGTGGTGCATGGCCGTTCTTAGTTGGTGGAGCGATTTGTCTGGTTAATTCCGATAACGAACGAGACTCTAGCCTGCTAAATAGACGTAATTATGGTATCTCGAAGGCTCTCGGCTTCTGCCGGTGGGGTTTTTACTACCAACGTACAAACAAATCTTCTTAGAGGGACAGGCGGCTTCTAGCCGCACGAGATTGAGCAATAACAGGTCTGTGATGCCCTTAGATGTTCTGGGCCGCACGCGCGCTACACTGAAGGAATCAGCGTGTGTTCCCTGGCCGAAAGGCCCGGGTAACCCGCTGAACCTCCTTCGTGCTAGGGATTGGGGCTTGCAATTATTCCCCATGAACGAGGAATTCCCAGTAAGCGCGAGTCATAAGCTCGCGTTGATTACGTCCCTGCCCTTTGTACACACCGCCCGTCGCTACTACCGATTGAATGATTTAGTGAGGTCTTCGGACTGGTGCGCGGCAATGTTTCGGCATTGCCGATGATGCCGGGAAGATGACCAAACTTGATTATTTAGAGGAAGTAAAAGTCGTAACAAGGTTTCCGTAGGTGAACCTGCGGAAGGATCATTACAATGTTCCAATATATCTCAAAGAGAGAGGAGAGGAGGAGAGAAAATGAATTCGATTAGTTTGTGGATAAGAATTCATATAAAAAAAAAAGATATTGTTGAGCCCGCCAGATCATTCGTGCGTGATTTACACGGCCAGACGTGTGTACTACACGTATTAGGCCTTTGATCTGCGTTGCGTAGGCCACAACAAATCTTTCAAAGAGAGAGAGATATATGTGTTGTTGGGGTTTGTGATTATGAAGGTGCCCCAACGCACAAAAATATATAAAAATGTACAAAGTTGGGATGTGGTGTGGTGGAGAAGAGTTGGGCCCGACCAGATCATTCGTGCGTGATTTACACGGCAGACGTGTGTACTACACGTATTAGGCCTTTGATCTGCGTTGCGTAGGCCATCTTCCTTCCAAGACACACACGTGTTGGGGTTTGTGTGATTTTATGATAGTGCCTCAACACGGAAAAATAAGCGTACGAGAAGAGTTGGGCCCGACCAGATCATTCGTGCGTGATTTATACACGGCCAGACGCGTATTATATTACACGTATTAGGCCTTTGATCTGCGTTGCGTAGGCCATCTTCTCGATAGAGAGAAAGCCAATGTATTCTTTTTTCTTTCTTTACACACACACACACAGTTGTAGTAGGACAGGGAGGGATGCGAGCGTGCTAATCACGCTTCCTCAAGTCTTCGCTGTGGTGTAAAAAAAAAAAAGAAAAAAAGGAATCGTTGGGAAAGTCCAAAGGACGAAAATATCGGGCAGTCTGAAGATAACTTAATGCTCGTTTACATTGGTATCAAGAGAGACCGGCTTGTGTAGCTCGTTTCAATGCTGTGTCGTTGTCATTGACACCCTACTCTGTTGCGCGCTAGTGGCAGCATGAGCGTGGGACGTATATATATATGACACCCAGCTAGAGCCGGCCGTGAGTCCGTCCGGTGTAAATAACGACGAAAGGAGAGAGAAACTTTTCGAATCCAGTATCGGGTTGATAATTGTCCA
>NW_027476115.1:1417500-1432500 GCF_051020955.1 Megalopta genalis
ATTTAGAAAGATCAGACGTTGCAAAACCATGATATAGAAAGATCAGACGTTGCATTCGGCGAAAATTAACCTTCCTATTGGTCAGTCGCGTTTCCGTGCCCAACCGAGCACAGGCCGGAATGCCGCTGATGTTGGCTCTATTTTCCAAAGCAACACGCCGCTGGCACTTTGTGTTTTTCGAGGTTACGGAAAGCAATACGCCGCTGGTACGAAACAATACGCCGCTGGAAAAAAAAGCAATACGCCGCTGGTACGAACCAATACGCCGCTGGAAAAAAAGCAATACGCCGCTGGAAAAAAAGCAATACGCCGCTGGTACGAACCAATACGCCGCTGGAAAAAAAAGCAATACGCCGCTGGTACGAAGCAATACGCCGCTGGTAAAAAAGCAATACGCCGCTGGTACTTTGTAATAAGAATTACATTACAAGATAGAAAGCACTACGCCGCTGGACATAAAATCTCCATTATCCGAACGAAAGTAACACGCCGCTGGTACTTTATTTTATTATAATAATTTAATTATAAGACAGAAACCGCTGATACTTGGTTGTAAAATCTCCATTATCCGAACGAAAGTAACACGCCGCTGGTACTTTATTTTATTATAATAATTTAATTATAAGACAGAAACCGCTGGTACTTGGTTGTAAAATCTCCATTATCCGAACGAAAGCAATACGCCGTTGGTACTTGGTTATAAAATTTTCATTACAAGATAGAAAGCAATATGCCGCTGGTTATATTAATGTAATCTTATGGAAAGCATTACGCCGCTGGAACTTTGACCATTGCAATAATCGATCGGAAGCTATACACAGCAAGGAATACGAATATTATACCAAGAGATCGAAAACAATACGCTGTTCGGACGTTTTGACTAGCTGTCGCACAGTGCAGACGCGTCGACCCGTCGCTCCGCATTTCGAGCGCAATTTCAGTGGTTTTTCAGTTCAGAAAATTACAGAGAGTGTTTGGTTGTGTTGCAGGAGTCAAACTGAATGATTTGATGCATAAAGTTTAATTAAACTCCCATTAGTTTGCCGGGAAACATCGATTCTTCCGATCTAGAAAGAGACAGAGATAGACGATCCGCGTTATGTTAAATATCTCCAGGTTACCGATTCCACAAAATTATAAAAAGTATACGGCTGTGTAGCGGGGATCAAAACGAGTAATTTCATGTATAAAGTTTAATTAAACTCCCAATAGTTTGCCGGGAAACATCGATTATTCCGATCTAGAAAGAGACAGAGACAGTCGATCCGCGTTATGTTAAATATTTCAAGGTTTCCGATTCCACAAAATTATAAAAAGTATACGGCTGTGTAGCGGGGATCAAAACGAGTAATTTCGTGTATAAAGTTTAATTAATCTCCCATTACTTTGCCGGGAAACATCGATTATTCCGATCTAGAAAGAGACAGAGATAGACGATCCGCGTTATGTTAAATATCTCCAGGTTACCGATTCCACAAAATTATAAAAAGTATACGGCTGTGTAGCGGGGATCAAAACGAGTAATTTCATGTATAAAGTTTAATTAATCTCCCAATAGTTTGCCGGGAAACATCGATAATTCCGATCTAGAAAGAGACAGAGACAGTCGATCCGCGTTATGTTAAATATTTCAAGGTTCCCGATTCCACAAAATTATAAAAAGTATACGGCTGTGTAGCAGGGATCAAAACGAGTAATTTCGTGTATAAAGTTTAATTAATATCCCATTAGTTTCCGGGAAACATCGATAATTCCGATCTAGAAAGAGACAGAGACAGTCGATCCGCGTTATGTTAAATATCTCAAGGTTACCGATTCCACAAAATTATAAAACGTATACGGCTGTGTAGCGGGGATCAAAACGAGTAATTTCATGTATAAAGTTTAATTAAACTCCCAATAGTTTGCCGGGAAACATCGATTATTCCGATCTAGAAAGAGACAGAGACAGTCGATCCGCGTTATGTTAAATATCTCAAGGTTACCGATTCCACAAAATTATAAAAAGTATACGGCTGTGTAGCGGGGATCAAAACGAGTAATTTCATGTATAAAGTTTAATTAAACTCCCAATAGTTTGCCGGGAAACATCGATTATTCCGATCTAGAAAGAGACAGAGACAGTCGATCCGCGTTATGTTAAATATTTCAAGGTTCCCGATTCCACAAAATTATAAAAAGTATACGGCTGTGTAGCGGGGATCAAAACGAGTAATTTCGTGTATAAAGTTTAATTAATCTCCCATTACTTTGCCGGGAAACATCGATTATTCCGATCTAGAAAGAGACAGAGATAGACGATCCGCGTTATGTTAAATATCTCCAGGTTACCGATTCCACAAAATTATAAAAAGTATACGGCTGTGTAGCGGGGATCAAAACGAGTAATTTCATGTATAAAGTTTAATTAAACTCCCAATAGTTTGCCGGGAAACATCGATTATTCCGATCTAGAAAGAGACAGAGACAGTCGATCCGCGTTATGTTAAATATCTCAAGGTTACCGATTCCACAAAATTATAAAAAGTATACGGCTGTGTAGCGGGGATCAAAACGAGTAATTTCATGTATAAAGTTTAATTAAACTCCCAATAGTTTGCCGGGAAACATCGATTATTCCGATCTAGAAAGAGACAGAGACAGTCGATCCGCGTTATGTTAAATATTTCAAGGTTCCCGATTCCACAAAATTATAAAAAGTATACGGCTGTGTAGCGGGGATCAAAACGAGTAATTTCGTGTATAAAGTTTAATTAATATCCCATTACTTTGCCGGGAAACATCAATACTTCGATCGCGCGAGAGAGACAGAGAAACGAACAGACTTTTTTTCGATTTACGGCTAAAATAAATTTTTCTCATTTTATTCAATAACACATTCTTGCTTAGATAACTTTTTTACATAGGGATTAAGCATTTAGAACGATATAATGTTTAAAATAAGGGCACTTTACTCTTGACATTTTACGGTTTTTTCAATTTTCTGAAAAATCCTATCATTAGATTTTTTTAAAAATACGATATTCTTGCTTAACTAACGTTTCTACATAGGGATTAAGCATTTAGAACGAAATCTAATGTCAGAAAATGGCACTTTACTCTTGACATTTTTCGGTTTTTTCAATTTTCTGGAAAATCCTATCATTAGATTTTTTTAAAAATACGATATTCTTGCTTAACTAACGTTTTTACATAGGGATTAAGCATTTAGAACGAAATCTAATGTAGGAAAATGGTACTTTACTCTTGATCGGTACGTTGGGACTTTGAAAATATTCGGGCGTTCCAATCGCTCGTCTGTTGCATCATAGCGCGTCTCGGCGCAATCGACCGATTCGCTCGACCCATTATTTTCGATTTACGGCTAAAATAAATTTTTCTCATTTTATTCAATAACATATTCTTGCTTAGATAACTTTTTTACATAGGGATTAAGCATTTAGAACGATATAATGTTTAAAATAAGGGCACTTTACTCTTGACATTTTACGGTTTTTTCAATTTTATGAAAAATCCTATCATTAGATTTTTTTAAAAATACGATAATCTTGCTTAACTAACGTTTCTACATAGGGATTAAGCATTTAGAACGAAATCTAATGTCAGAAAATGGCACTTTACTCTTGACATTTTTCGGTTTTTTCAATTTTCTGGAAAATCCTATCATTAGATTTTTTTTAAAATACGATATTCTTGCTTAACTAACGTTTTTACATAGGGATTAAGCATTTAGAACGAAATCTAATGTAGGAAAATGGTACTTTACTCTTGATCGGTACGTTGGGACTTTGAAAATATTCGGGCGTTCCAATCGCTCGTCTGTTGCATCATAGCGCGTCTCGGCGCAATCGACCGATTCGCTCGACCCATTATTTTCGATTTACGGCTAAAATAAATTTTTCTCATTTTATTCAATAACATATTCTTGCTTAGATAACTTTTTTACATAGGGATTAAGCATTTAGAACGATATAATGTTTAAAATAAGGGCACTTTACTCTTGACATTTTACGGTTTTTTCAATTTTATGAAAAATCCTATCATTAGATTTTTTTAAAAATACGATAATCTTGCTTAACTAACGTTTCTACATAGGGATTAAGCATTTAGAACGAAATCTAATGTCAGAAAATGGCACTTTACTCTTGACATTTTTCGGTTTTTTCAATTTTCTGGAAAATCCTATCATTAGATTTTTTTTAAAATACGATATTCTTGCTTAACTAACGTTTTTACATAGGGATTAAGCATTTAGAACGAAATCTAATGTAGGAAAATGGTACTTTACTCTTGATCGGTACGTTGGGACTTTGAAAATATTCGGCCGTACGCGGCGCGTCTCGGCGCTTCGAACAGCTCCGGTGTCCCCATTATTTTCGATTTACGGCTAAAATAAATTTTTCTAATTTTTTTCAATAACATATTCTTGCTTAAATAACTTTTTTACATAGGGATTAAGCATTTAGAACGATACATTGTTTAAAATAAGGGCACTTTACTCTTGACATTTTACGGTTTTTTCAATTTTATGAAAAATCCTATCATTAGATTTTTTTAAAAATACGATAATCTTGCTTAACTAACGTTTCTACATAGGGATTAAGCATTTAGAACGAAATCTAATGTAGGAAAATGGTACTTTACTCTTGATCGGTACGTTGGGACTTTGAAAATATTCGGGCGTTCCAATCGCTCGTCTGTTGCATCATAGCGCGTCTCGGCGCAATCGACCGATTCGCTCGACCCATTATTTTCGATTTACGGCTAAAATAAATTTTTCTCATTTTATTCAATAACATATTCTTGCTTAGATAACTTTTTTACATAGGGATTAAGCATTTAGAACGATATAATGTTTAAAATAAGGGCACTTTACTCTTGACATTTTACGGTTTTTTCAATTTTATGAAAAATCCTATCATTAGATTTTTTTAAAAATACGATAATCTTGCATAACTAACGTTTCTACATAGGGATTATGCATTTAGAACGAAATCTAATGTCAGAAAATGGCACTTTACTCTTGACATTTTTCGGTTTTTTCAATTTTCTGGAAAATCCTATCATTAGATTTTTTTTAAAATACGATATTCTTGCTTAACTAACGTTTTTACATAGGGATTAAGCATTTAGAACGAAATCTAATGTAGGAAAATGGTACTTTACTCTTGATCGGTACGTTGGGACTTTGAAAATATTCGGCCGTACGCGGCGCGTCTCGGCGCTTCGAACAGCTCCGGTGTCCCCATTATTTTCGATTTACGGCTAAAATAAATTCTTCTAATTTTTTTCAATTACATATTCTTGCTTAAATAACTTTTTTACATAGGGATTAAGCATTTAGAACGATACATTGTTTAAAATAATGGCACTTTACTCTTGACATTTTACGGTTTTTTCAATTTTATGAAAAATCCTATCATTAGATTTTTTTAAAAATACGATAATCTTGCTTAACTAACGTTTCTACATAGGGATTAAGCATTTAGAACGAAATCTAATGTAGGAAAATGGTACTTTACTCTTGATCGGTACGTTGGGACTTTGAAAATATTCGGGCGTTCCAATCGCTCGTCTGTTGCATCATAGCGCGTCTCGGCGCAATCGACCGATTCGCTCGACCCATTATTTTCGATTTACGGCTAAAATAAATTTTTCTCATTTTATTCAATAACATATTCTTGCTTAGATAACTTTTTTACATAGGGATTAAGCATTTAGAACGATATAATGTTTAAAATAAGGGCACTTTACTCTTGACATTTTACGGTTTTTTCAATCTTATGAAAAATCCTATCATTAGATTTTTTTAAAAATACGATAATCTTGCATAACTAACGTTTCTACATAGGGATTATGCATTTAGAACGAAATCTAATGTCAGAAAATGGCACTTTACTCTTGACATTTTTCGGTTTTTTCAATTTTCTGGAAAATCCTATCATTAGATTTTTTTTAAAATACGATATTCTTGCTTAACTAACGTTTTTACATAGGGATTAAGCATTTAGAACGAAATCTAATGTAGGAAAATGGTACTTTACTCTTGATCGGTACGTTGGGACTTTGAAAATATTCGGCCGTACGCGGCGCGTCTCGGCGCTTCGAACAGCTCCGGTGTCCCCATTATTTTCGATTTACGGCTAAAATAAATTCTTCTAATTTTTTTCAATTACATATTCTTGCTTAAATAACTTTTTTACATAGGGATTAAGCATTTAGAACGATACATTGTTTAAAATAATGGCACTTTACTCTTGACATTTTACGGTTTTTTCAATTTTCTGAAAAATCCTATCATTAGATTTTTTTAAAAATACGATATTCTTGCTTAACTAACGTTTCTACATAGGGATTAAGCATTTAGAACGAAATCTAATGTCAGAAAATGGCACTTTACTCTTGACATTTTTCGGTTTTTTCAATTTTCTGGAAAATCCTATCATTAGATTTTTTTTAAAATACGATATTCTTGCTTAACTAACGTTTTTACATAGGGATTAAGCATTTAGAACGAAATCTAATGTAGGAAAATGGTACTTTACTCTTGACCGGTACGTTGGGACTTTGAAAATATTCGGGCGTTCCAATCGCTCGTCTGTTGCATCATAGCGCGTCTCGGCGCAATCGACCGATTCGCTCGACCCATTATTTTCGATTTACGGCTAAAATAAATTTTTCTCATTTTATTCAATAACATATTCTTGCTTAGATAACTTTTTTACATAGGGATTAAGCATTTAGAACGATATAATGTTTAAAATAAGGGCACTTTACTCTTGACATTTTACGGTTTTTTCAATTTTCTGAAAAATCCTATCATTAGATTTTTTTAAAAATACGATAATCTTGCATAACTAACGTTTCTACATAGGGATTAAGCATTTAGAACGAAATCTAATGTCAGAAAATGGCACTTTACTCTTGACATTTTTCGGTTTTTTCAATTTTCTGGAAAATCCTATCATTAGATTTTTTTTAAAATACGATATTCTTGCTTAACTAACGTTTTTACATAGGGATTAAGCATTTAGAACGAAATCTAATGTAGGAAAATGGTACTTTACTCTTGACCGGTACGTTGGGACTTTGAAAATATTCGGGCGTTCCAATCGCTCGTCTGTTGCATCATAGCGCGTCTCGGCGCAATCGACCGATTCGCTCGACCCATTATTTTCGATTTACGGCTAAAATAAATTTTTCTCATTTTATTCAATAACATATTCTTGCTTAGATAACTTTTTTACATAGGGATTAAGCATTTAGAACGATATAATGTTTAAAATAAGGGCACTTTACTCTTGACATTTTACGGTTTTTTCAATTTTCTGAAAAATCCTATCATTAGATTTTTTTAAAAATACGATAATCTTGCATAACTAACGTTTCTACATAGGGATTAAGCATTTAGAACGAAATCTAATGTCAGAAAATGGCACTTTACTCTTGACATTTTTCGGTTTTTTCAATTTTCTGGAAAATCCTATCATTAGATTTTTTTAAAAATACGATATTCTTGCTTAACTAACGTTTTTACATAGGGATTAAGCATTTAGAACGAAATCTAATGTAGGAAAATGGTACTTTACTCTTGATCGGTACGTTGGGACTTAGAAAATATTCGGGCGTACGCGGCGCGCTCGGCGCTTCGAACAGCTCCGGTGTCCCCATTATTTTCGATTTACGGCTAAAATAAATTCTTCTAATTTTTTTCAATTACATATTCTTGCTTAAATAACTTTTTTACATAGGGATTAAGCATTTAGAACGATACATTGTTTAAAATAATGGCACTTTACTCTTGACATTTTACGGTTTTTTCAATTTTCTGAAAAATCCTATCATTAGATTTTTTTAAAAATACGATATTCTTGCTTAACTAACGTTTCTACATAGGGATTAAGCATTTAGAACGAAATCTAATGTAGGAAAATGGTACTTTACTCTTGACCGGTACGTTGGGACTTTGAAAATATTCGGGCGTTCCAATCGCTCGTCTGTTGCATCATAGCGCGTCTCGGCGCAATCGACCGATTCGCTCGACCCATTATTTTCGATTTACGGCTAAAATAAATTTTTCTCATTTTATTCAATAACATATTCTTGCTTAGATAACTTTTTTACATAGGGATTAAGCATTTAGAACGATATAATGTTTAAAATAAGGGCACTTTACTCTTGACATTTTACGGTTTTTTCAATTTTCTGAAAAATCCTATCATTAGATTTTTTTAAAAATACGATAATCTTGCATAACTAACGTTTCTACATAGGGATTAAGCATTTAGAACGAAATCTAATGTCAGAAAATGGCACTTTACTCTTGACATTTTTCGGTTTTTTCAATTTTCTGGAAAATCCTATCATTAGATTTTTTTTAAAATACGATATTCTTGCTTAACTAACGTTTTTACATAGGGATTAAGCATTTAGAACGAAATCTAATGTAGGAAAATGGTACTTTACTCTTGACCGGTACGTTGGGACTTTGAAAATATTCGGGCGTTCCAATCGCTCGTCTGTTGCATCATAGCGCGTCTCGGCGCAATCGACCGATTCGCTCGACCCATTATTTTCGATTTACGGCTAAAATAAATTTTTCTCATTTTATTCAATAACATATTCTTGCTTAGATAACTTTTTTACATAGGGATTAAGCATTTAGAACGATATAATGTTTAAAATAAGGGCACTTTACTCTTGACATTTTACGGTTTTTTCAATTTTCTGAAAAATCCTATCATTAGATTTTTTTAAAAATACGATAATCTTGCATAACTAACGTTTCTACATAGGGATTAAGCATTTAGAACGAAATCTAATGTCAGAAAATGGCACTTTACTCTTGACATTTTTCGGTTTTTTCAATTTTCTGGAAAATCCTATCATTAGATTTTTTTTAAAATACGATATTCTTGCTTAACTAACGTTTTTACATAGGGATTAAGCATTTAGAACGAAATCTAATGTAGGAAAATGGTACTTTACTCTTGATCGGTACGTTGGGACTTAGAAAATATTCGGGCGTACGCGGCGCGCTCGGCGCTTCGAACAGCTCCGGTGTCCCCATTATTTTCGATTTACGGCTAAAATAAATTCTTCTAATTTTTTTCAATTACATATTCTTGCTTAAATAACTTTTTTACATAGGGATTAAGCATTTAGAACGATACATTGTTTAAAATAATGGCACTTTACTCCTGACATTTTACGGTTTTTTCAATTTTCTGAAAAATCCTATCATTAGATTTTTTTAAAAATACGATATTCTTGCTTAACTAACGTTTCTACATAGGGATTAAGCATTTAGAACGAAATCTAATGTCAGAAAATGGCACTTTACTCTTGACATTTTTCGGTTTTTTCAATTTTCTGGAAAATCCTATCATTAGATTTTTTTTAAAATACGATATTCTTGCTTAACTAACGTTTTTACATAGGGATTAAGCATTTAGAACGAAATCTAATGTAGGAAAATGGTACTTTACTCTTGATCGGTACGTTGGGACTTTGAAAATATTCGGGCGTTCCAATCGCTCGTCTGTTGCATCATAGCGCGTCTCGGCGCAATCGACCGATTCGCTCGACCCATTATTTTCGATTTACGGCTAAAATAAATTTTTCTCATTTTATTCAATAACATATTCTTGCTTAGATAACTTTTTTACATAGGGATTAAGCATTTAGAACGATATAATGTTTAAAATAAGGGCACTTTACTCTTGACATTTTACGGTTTTTTCAATTTTCTGAAAAATCCTATCATTAGATTTTTTTAAAAATACGATAATCTTGCATAACTAACGTTTCTACATAGGGATTAAGCATTTAGAACGAAATCTAATGTCAGAAAATGGCACTTTACTCTTGACATTTTTCGGTTTTTTCAATTTTCTGGAAAATCCTATCATTAGATTTTTTTTAAAATACGATATTCTTGCTTAACTAACGTTTTTACATAGGGATTAAGCATTTAGAACGAAATCTAATGTAGGAAAATGGTACTTTACTCTTGATCGGTACGTTGGGACTTAGAAAATATTCGGGCGTACGCGGCGCGCTCGGCGCTTCGAACAGCTCCGGTGTCCCCATTATTTTCGATTTACGGCTAAAATAAATTTTTCTCATTTTATTCAATAACATATTCTTGCTTAGATAACTTTTTTACATAGGGATTAAGCATTTAGAACGATATAATGTTTAAAATAAGGGCACTTTACTCTTGACATTTTACGGTTTTTTCAATTTTATGAAAAATCCTATCATTAGATTTTTTTAAAAATACGATATTCTTGCTTAACTAACGTTTCTACATAGGGATTAAGCATTTAGAACGAAATCTAATGTCAGAAAATGGCACTTTACTCTTGACATTTTTCGGTTTTTTCAATTTTCTGGAAAATCCTATCATTAGATTTTTTTAAAAATACGATATTCTTGCTTAACTAACGTTTTTACATAGGGATTAAGCATTTAGAACGAAATCTAATGTAGGAAAATGGTACTTTACTCTTGATCGGTACGTTGGGACTTAGAAAATATTCGGCCGTACGCGGCGCGTCTCGGCGCTTCGAACAGCTCCGGTGTCCCCATTATTTTCGATTTACGGCTAAAATAAATTTTTCTAATTTTTTTCAATTACATATTCTTGCTTAAATAACTTTTTTACATAGGGATTAAGCATTTAGAACGACATGTTGTTTAAAATAATGGTACTTTACTCTTGTAATTTTTCGGTTTTTTTTGATTATTTTGAAAAATAAATTTTTGTAATTTTTTTAAATACGATATTCGTGATCAGTGAACGATTTCACATATGGATTAAGCATTTAGAATCGTGCGGACGCGTTATTAAAAAAGTTTACTCGATGCGATGGGACTTTAAAAAGTTTGTGAAAATTTTCATATTGGGAAAAAATGTGTAATTTTTTGTCTAGTTTACGGTAGTGTAATTTATTTTAATGTTTACTATAAAAATTTTTTTCGTTCGTTCACGCGCTATGTTACAACAGCACGGCCGGGCGGTCTGTTGCCGCAGCGGTTTACACTCATAAGCGCGCGTGCTATTCGGCCGGCGGCGCCGGCGTCCTTGCCGGCCGTTCGGTATCTATAAGAGATACACGGTCCGTGCGAGGCGGACGGAGCAGAGCGGGTTTTGGGCCAATTCTACGATCTCGGTCGAGAAGCTGTCTCAGAGCTCCTTCGGGGCTTCGGTCCTGACTGTTTCGTGCCGTTTACGTTACGGACTTTTCTCCACACAGCGTGGCCACGGGTCGGTGTCTTTGACCGAATGGCCCATATGTGGCAAGCCCTACGGGGTTGGTTACCCGTATGCACTTTGTATGTATACTCGTACTCACTGAGCAATCGACTCTTCTGTCCGAGCGATGGAAAAATTTTTTAAAATGCATCTGTAAGATTTGGAAGCAAATCGTACCAATTGAAAACTGTGGCTAAAATGAATAGCCCAGTGGAGAGAGAAAACTATCAAAAAACTGATTTTTTAAATCAAGAGGTGTCAGAAATCGAAATGCCTAGCGCGAGCGGAAGAACACGCTTTCTCGCCAGTCCAGCATGTGTCCTGTCCGTTCTTCCTCGGCTTGCCGATTTTGCCCAGATCAGAGGTTTCGTGCTTCCGGCGGTCAGAAGATCAGCGTGAGCGTACGCGCTTCCACGACTATGGCATCACCCATGTACTTTTTCCTTTGAATATATTTGAGTACATAAAAAATATTAAAACATATAGAGAGAACTGTGTCTTGGATCTTAAAAATTTGTCAATAGCGATGATATATTATTACTTAACTTGAAGTATTTGTACGTTTTAGCTGGGACGTACATTTATCTTACAAGATGTTAATAGCGAGACTCTTGAAGATAAAATTATCTTGTGATTTTATGAAGGCAAAGATAGAAACGTACGAAGCTGGCGTACGTAGAAAAATGTGATTTTACGATAGAACAAAAATATAATACGTACGTTTTTGGGCGTACGGTAAAATATCTGTATGGTAGAAAAATGAAAGAAATTGAGCGTTAAAGAAGATATGTTACAAGCGCGGAATGTGGCAAAACTTGTACATATTTGAAAGAGAAAAGTGGTGTGTCGACCTGACATATATATATGAAACAGGCGACGATGGAAAAGGATTTAAATTTTGTCCATTTTATATATACATATTGTATAGTTCCCTGGTTGATCCTGCCAGTAGTCATATGCTTGTCTCAAAGATTAAGCCATGCATGTCTCAGTACATGCCGTATTAAGGTGAAACCGCGAATGGCTCATTAAATCAGTTATGGTTTCTTAGATCGTACTAAAATTTACTTGGATAACTGTGGTAATTCTAGAGCTAATACATGCAAAACAGAGTTCCGACCAGAGATGGTAGGAACGCTTTTATTAGATCAAAACCAATCGGTGGCGGGTGTTTACACTCGTCCATCGTTTGCTTTGGTGACTCTGAATAACTTTGTGCTGATCGCATGGTCTTATAGCACCGGCGACGCATCTTTCAAATGTCTGCCTTATCAACTGTCGATGGTAGGTTCTGCGCCTACCATGGTTGTAACGGGTAACGGGGAATCAGGGTTCGATTCCGGAGAGGGAGCCTGAGAAACGGCTACCACATCCAAGGAAGGCAGCAGGCGCGCAAATTACCCACTCCCGGCACGGGGAGGTAGTGACGAAAAATAACGATACGGGACTCATCCGAGGCCCCGTAATCGGAATGAGTACACTTTAAATCCTTTAACGAGGATCCATTGGAGGGCAAGTCTGGTGCCAGCAGCCGCGGTAATTCCAGCTCCAATAGCGTATATTAAAGTTGTTGCGGTTAAAAAGCTCGTAGTTGAATCTGTGTGTCACAGTGTCGGTTCATCGCTCGCGGTGTTTAACTGGCATTATGTGGTACGTCCTACCGGTGGGCTTTGCTCTTCACGGGGCGGTCCAACTAATATCCCATCGCGGTGCTCTTCACTGAGTGTCGAGGTGGGCCGGTACGTTTACTTTGAACAAATTAGAGTGCTCAAAGCAGGCTACCTTCGCCTGAATACTGTGTGCATGGAATAATGGAATAGGACCTCGGTTCTATTTTGTTGGTTTTCGGAACCCCGAGGTAATGATTAATAGGGACAGATGGGGGCATTCGTATTGCGACGTTAGAGGTGAAATTCTTGGATCGTCGCAAGACGGACAGAAGCGAAAGCATTTGCCAAAAATGTTTTCATTAATCAAGAACGAAAGTTAGAGGTTCGAAGGCGATCAGATACCGCCCTAGTTCTAACCATAAACGATGCCAGCTAGCGATCCGCCGAAGTTCCTACGATGACTCGGCGGGCAGCTTCCGGGAAACCAAAGCTTTTGGGTTCCGGGGGAAGTATGGTTGCAAAGCTGAAACTTAAAGGAATTGACGGAAGGGCACCACCAGGAGTGGAGCCTGCGGCTTAATTTGACTCAACACGGGAAACCTCACCAGGCCCGGACACCGGAAGGATTGACAGATTGATAGCTCTTTCTTGATTCGGTGGGTGGTGGTGCATGGCCGTTCTTAGTTGGTGGAGCGATTTGTCTGGTTAATTCCGATAACGAACGAGACTCTAGCCTGCTAAATAGACGTAATTATGGTATCTCGAAGGCTCTCGGCTTCTGCCGGTGGGGTTTTTACTACCAACGTACAAACAAATCTTCTTAGAGGGACAGGCGGCTTCTAGCCGCACGAGATTGAGCAATAACAGGTCTGTGATGCCCTTAGATGTTCTGGGCCGCACGCGCGCTACACTGAAGGAATCAGCGTGTGTTCCCTGGCCGAAAGGCCCGGGTAACCCGCTGAACCTCCTTCGTGCTAGGGATTGGGGCTTGCAATTATTCCCCATGAACGAGGAATTCCCAGTAAGCGCGAGTCATAAGCTCGCGTTGATTACGTCCCTGCCCTTTGTACACACCGCCCGTCGCTACTACCGATTGAATGATTTAGTGAGGTCTTCGGACTGGTGCGCGGCAATGTTTCGGCATTGCCGATGATGCCGGGAAGATGACCAAACTTGATTATTTAGAGGAAGTAAAAGTCGTAACAAGGTTTCCGTAGGTGAACCTGCGGAAGGATCATTACAATGTTCCAATATATCTCAAAGAGAGAGGAGAGGAGGAGAGAAAATGAATTCGATTAGTTTGTGGATAAGAATTCATATAAAAAAAAAAGATATTGTTGAGCCCGCCAGATCATTCGTGCGTGATTTACACGGCCAGACGTGTGTACTACACGTATTAGGCCTTTGATCTGCGTTGCGTAGGCCACAACAAATCTTTCAAAGAGAGAGAGATATATGTGTTGTTGGGGTTTGTGATTATGAAGGTGCCCCAACGCACAAAAATATATAAAAATGTACAAAGTTGGGATGTGGTGTGGTGGAGAAGAGTTGGGCCCGACCAGATCATTCGTGCGTGATTTACACGGCAGACGTGTGTACTACACGTATTAGGCCTTTGATCTGCGTTGCGTAGGCCATCTTCCTTCCAAGACACACACGTGTTGGGGTTTGTGTGATTTTATGATAGTGCCTCAACACGGAAAAATAAGCGTACGAGAAGAGTTGGGCCCGACCAGATCATTCGTGCGTGATTTATACACGGCCAGACGCGTATTATATTACACGTATTAGGCCTTTGATCTGCGTTGCGTAGGCCATCTTCTCGATAGAGAGAAAGCCAATGTATTCTTTTTTCTTTCTTTACACACACACACACAGTTGTAGTAGGACAGGGAGGGATGCGAGCGTGCTTAATCACGCTTCCTCAAGTCTTCGCTGTGGTGTAAAAAAAAAAAAGAAAAAAAGGAATCGTTGGGAAAGTCCAAAGGACGAAAATATCGGGCAGTCTGAAGATAACTTAATGCTCGTTTACATTGGTATCAAGAGAGACCGGCTTGTGTAGCTCGTTTCAATGCTGTGTCGTTGTCATTGACACCCTACTCTGTTGCGCGCTAGTGGCAGCATGAGCGT
>NW_027476115.1:1437500-1440000 GCF_051020955.1 Megalopta genalis
CAGCCTTTGTTCCACCGATCCCAATTCTACCACCGACCATCAGTGGTATAGATCCAGGGCCCTCCGGGGCGCGCGTCCCGCTGTCCGGCACATTTATGTGTCCGGATTGTTGCCGCACCTTCCCCTCCAAGATTGGATTGGGGGTGCACCGACGTCGCATGCATCCGGACGAGATGAGCGCGGAAGTCGACATTGAGCGAGTCAAAAAGCGTTGGAGCGCTGAAGAACTGCGCTTGATGGCGAGGGAGGAAGCACTTGCCGCCACCAGGGGAGTACGGTTCATCAATCAACACCTGATGGCCGTGCTCCCCATGGGACGCACCCTTGAGTCAATCAAGGGTGCGAGGCGTGGAGCGGACTACAAAAATCTTGTAGCCCAAGTGCTCCACGCCCTCCAGGTGGCGGATCACCAACCAGGTGGTTCCTCCCTCCGTTCCGACACGGTTGAGATCCGTGATGATCCGCCGCGGAACGAGGATGTGATGGGTCCAACACCACCTTCGGATCCATCACACCTGCCATCACCTCGCTCAATGCAGGGGAGTGAGAGCCCGCACGATGGATTTCGGACGGCTATCCGGGAACTCCTTCCCGAGGTCGTCCGTATCCAGGGGTTCGGCGCACTCGCGCTCGTTGGAGTCGCAAACAACCTCCTCCACGGGCGCGATGTTGCTGCCGGACTCCATGCGTGGCTCCAGGGAGTTTTCCCTGCTCCTCCCCTGAGACGACCGCGACCTCCTTGTCCGGATGCATCCATCAGGGTGCCGAAGAAGCGGCAGCGTCGCCGGGATTATGCCCGCGTGCAAACGCTCTTTAAGACAAATATGTCTAGAGCGGCCAGGGAGATCCTCGACGGGGGACCTGGGACACGTTCCCCAGATGTCGCGGCCATGGCTGCGCACTGGGGACCATTCGTGTCCCAGGAGTCCACCCCCGTCGAGCAGTCTAGGCGTTTACCACCAACGCCCTCCCTGGCGCACGTGTGGCACCCGGTGACCTGTGACGACGTCACGTCTGTCACAGTTGCCAATTCTTCGGCACCTGGTATTGATGGCATCACGGCGAGGCAGTGGAAGGCAGTTCCGACGAGCATCAAAGCCGTCTTCTTCAATGCCGTGCTCGCATCGGGTGGTTTCCCTCCGGAAATGCTAATTAGCCGGACCGTGTTCGTTCCCAAGAAGGATGGGTCTTCTGACCCAAATGACTTCCGCCCACTGAGCATCGCATCGGTCATCGTTCGCCATCTCCACAAGATCCTGGCCAAACGTCTCCGTGCGGCCAGGCTTGTGGACGTTAGGCAGCGATGCTTAGATGATGGGTGCGCGGAGAATATAGCTGTGCTGGCTTCGCTGCTCGAAGACGCGCGGAGACGTCTAAGAGAGATCCACGTGGTCTCATTAGACGTCGCCAAGGCGTTCGATGCGGTGAGCCATCACGCTATATCCTCCGTGTTGGGACGAACCGGTCTGCCGGAGGGATTGGTTAGCTACACCACCCGGCTATATGCGAATAGCACCACGGTGTTTGAGGTTGACGGCGCTCGTTCGGAGCCCTTCCACGTAAGCAGGGGTGTGAGGCAGGGGGATCCCCTCTCCACACTCCTGTTTTGCCTCGTCGTTGATGAGGTACTAAGATCGGTACCTAGCGACGTCGGTTACGAGATCGAGGGCTGTCGGGTGAATGCGTTCGCATACGCCGACGATATAGTCCTCGTCTCGTCGACCAGGTTGGGTATGACCGCAGCCCTACGTGAGGTTGAGGCCCGGGCTAAGGAACAGGGGCTCTCGTTCAATGCACGCAAATGCGTGAGTCTCTCCATCGTGCCTGCCGGTAAGCAGAAGAAATACAAGGTCCTGGTCGATCCCCAGTATCGTCTTGCCGGTGGCGAGGAGATTAAACAACTCTCGCCATCCGAGCAGTGGCGGTACTTGGGGGTCGATTTCAGGCCTGTAGGACTGAAGCGAGCCGGCAGTGTACTTAACACCGAGATGGAGAGACTAACGAGAGCCCCCTTGAAGCCGCAACAGCGGCTCAAGATACTTAGATCGTTCCTTATCCCGCGGTTCTACCATGCGCTTGTTCTGTCGGGGACAACCCTAGGGAAACTTAGGGCCCTCGACAGGCAAGTTCGCGTGGCCCTCCGTAGGTGGCTGCGGCTCCCGCACGATACCACCGTTGGATACTTCCACACTCCGTGCAGGATGGGAGGCCTCGGCATCCCATCCTTTACCACCACCGTACCGGGACTTATGCACACGCGCCTAGAAAATCTGGCGGCCTCCTCCTCTCCAGCAGTGAAAGCTATTGCCGGGTCCAGCTGGGTCGATAAACGACTCAGCTGGGCCCAGCGGGCCCTTGTGAGAGACGGCATTATGCTGTCCTCCAAGGAGCTGAGAGAGGAGTGGTGGGCTAACCGCCTGTTCCGGTCGGTGGATGGTAACGAGCTACGTGAGTGTGGGAGGTCCAACCTTTCCAACTGGTGGATCGATGCGGGATCCTA
>NW_027476115.1:1445000-1457500 GCF_051020955.1 Megalopta genalis
TTCCGATCTAGAAAGAGACAGAGACAGTCGATCCGCGTTATGTTAAATATTTCAAGGTTCCCGATTCCACAAAATTATAAAAAGTATACGGCTGTGTAGCGGGGATCAAAACGAGTAATTTCGTGTATAAAGTTTAATTAATCTCCCATTACTTTGCCGGGAAACATCGATTATTCCGATCTAGAAAGAGACAGAGATAGACGATCCGCGTTATGTTAAATATCTCCAGGTTACCGATTCCACAAAATTATAAAAAGTATACGGCTGTGTAGCGGGGATCAAAACGAGTAATTTCATGTATAAAGTTTAATTAAACTCCCAATAGTTTGCCGGGAAACATCGATTATTCCGATCTAGAAAGAGACAGAGACAGTCGATCCGCGTTATGTTAAATATCTCAAGGTTACCGATTCCACAAAATTATAAAAAGTATACGGCTGTGTAGCGGGGATCAAAACGAGTAATTTCATGTATAAAGTTTAATTAAACTCCCAATAGTTTGCCGGGAAACATCGATTATTCCGATCTAGAAAGAGACAGAGACAGTCGATCCGCGTTATGTTAAATATTTCAAGGTTCCCGATTCCACAAAATTATAAAAAGTATACGGCTGTGTAGCGGGGATCAAAACGAGTAATTTCGTGTATAAAGTTTAATTAATATCCCATTACTTTGCCGGGAAACATCAATACTTCGATCGCGCGAGAGAGACAGAGAAACGAACAGACTTTTTTTCGATTTACGGCTAAAATAAATTTTTCTCATTTTATTCAATAACACATTCTTGCTTAGATAACTTTTTTACATAGGGATTAAGCATTTAGAACGATATAATGTTTAAAATAAGGGCACTTTACTCTTGACATTTTACGGTTTTTTCAATTTTCTGAAAAATCCTATCATTAGATTTTTTTAAAAATACGATATTCTTGCTTAACTAACGTTTCTACATAGGGATTAAGCATTTAGAACGAAATCTAATGTCAGAAAATGGCACTTTACTCTTGACATTTTTCGGTTTTTTCAATTTTCTGGAAAATCCTATCATTAGATTTTTTTAAAAATACGATATTCTTGCTTAACTAACGTTTTTACATAGGGATTAAGCATTTAGAACGAAATCTAATGTAGGAAAATGGTACTTTACTCTTGATCGGTACGTTGGGACTTTGAAAATATTCGGGCGTTCCAATCGCTCGTCTGTTGCATCATAGCGCGTCTCGGCGCAATCGACCGATTCGCTCGACCCATTATTTTCGATTTACGGCTAAAATAAATTTTTCTCATTTTATTCAATAACATATTCTTGCTTAGATAACTTTTTTACATAGGGATTAAGCATTTAGAACGATATAATGTTTAAAATAAGGGCACTTTACTCTTGACATTTTACGGTTTTTTCAATTTTATGAAAAATCCTATCATTAGATTTTTTTAAAAATACGATAATCTTGCTTAACTAACGTTTCTACATAGGGATTAAGCATTTAGAACGAAATCTAATGTCAGAAAATGGCACTTTACTCTTGACATTTTTCGGTTTTTTCAATTTTCTGGAAAATCCTATCATTAGATTTTTTTTAAAATACGATATTCTTGCTTAACTAACGTTTTTACATAGGGATTAAGCATTTAGAACGAAATCTAATGTCAGAAAATGGCACTTTACTCTTGACATTTTTCGGTTTTTTCAATTTTCTGGAAAATCCTATCATTAGATTTTTTTTAAAATACGATATTCTTGCTTAACTAACGTTTTTACATAGGGATTAAGCATTTAGAACGAAATCTAATGTAGGAAAATGGTACTTTACTCTTGACCGGTACGTTGGGACTTTGAAAATATTCGGGCGTTCCAATCGCTCGTCTGTTGCATCATAGCGCGTCTCGGCGCAATCGACCGATTCGCTCGACCCATTATTTTCGATTTACGGCTAAAATAAATTTTTCTCATTTTATTCAATAACATATTCTTGCTTAGATAACTTTTTTACATAGGGATTAAGCATTTAGAACGATATAATGTTTAAAATAAGGGCACTTTACTCTTGACATTTTACGGTTTTTTCAATTTTATGAAAAATCCTATCATTAGATTTTTTTAAAAATACGATATTCTTGCTTAACTAACGTTTCTACATAGGGATTAAGCATTTAGAACGAAATCTAATGTCAGAAAATGGCACTTTACTCTTGACATTTTTCGGTTTTTTCAATTTTCTGGAAAATCCTATCATTAGATTTTTTTAAAAATACGATAATCTTGCATAACTAACGTTTCTACATAGGGATTAAGCATTTAGAACGAAATCTAATGTCAGAAAATGGCACTTTACTCTTGACATTTTTCGGTTTTTTCAATTTTCTGGAAAATCCTATCATTAGATTTTTTTTAAAATACGATATTCTTGCTTAACTAACGTTTTTACATAGGGATTAAGCATTTAGAACGAAATCTAATGTAGGAAAATGGTACTTTACTCTTGATCGGTACGTTGGGACTTTGAAAATATTCGGGCGTTCCAATCGCTCGTCTGTTGCATCATAGCGCGTCTCGGCGCAATCGACCGATTCGCTCGACCCATTATTTTCGATTTACGGCTAAAATAAATTTTTCTCATTTTATTCAATAACATATTCTTGCTTAGATAACTTTTTTACATAGGGATTAAGCATTTAGAACGATATAATGTTTAAAATAAGGGCACTTTACTCTTGACATTTTACGGTTTTTTCAATTTTCTGAAAAATCCTATCATTAGATTTTTTTAAAAATACGATAATCTTGCATAACTAACGTTTCTACATAGGGATTAAGCATTTAGAACGAAATCTAATGTCAGAAAATGGCACTTTACTCTTGACATTTTTCGGTTTTTTCAATTTTCTGGAAAATCCTATCATTAGATTTTTTTTAAAATACGATATTCTTGCTTAACTAACGTTTTTACATAGGGATTAAGCATTTAGAACGAAATCTAATGTAGGAAAATGGTACTTTACTCTTGATCGGTACGTTGGGACTTAGAAAATATTCGGGCGTACGCGGCGCGCTCGGCGCTTCGAACAGCTCCGGTGTCCCCATTATTTTCGATTTACGGCTAAAATAAATTCTTCTAATTTTTTTCAATTACATATTCTTGCTTAAATAACTTTTTTACATAGGGATTAAGCATTTAGAACGATACATTGTTTAAAATAATGGCACTTTACTCCTGACATTTTACGGTTTTTTCAATTTTCTGAAAAATCCTATCATTAGATTTTTTTAAAAATACGATATTCTTGCTTAACTAACGTTTCTACATAGGGATTAAGCATTTAGAACGAAATCTAATGTCAGAAAATGGCACTTTACTCTTGACATTTTTCGGTTTTTTCAATTTTCTGGAAAATCCTATCATTAGATTTTTTTTAAAATACGATATTCTTGCTTAACTAACGTTTTTACATAGGGATTAAGCATTTAGAACGAAATCTAATGTAGGAAAATGGTACTTTACTCTTGACCGGTACGTTGGGACTTTGAAAATATTCGGGCGTTCCAATCGCTCGTCTGTTGCATCATAGCGCGTCTCGGCGCAATCGACCGATTCGCTCGACCCATTATTTTCGATTTACGGCTAAAATAAATTTTTCTCATTTTATTCAATAACATATTCTTGCTTAGATAACTTTTTTACATAGGGATTAAGCATTTAGAACGATATAATGTTTAAAATAAGGGCACTTTACTCTTGACATTTTACGGTTTTTTCAATTTTCTGAAAAATCCTATCATTAGATTTTTTTAAAAATACGATAATCTTGCATAACTAACGTTTCTACATAGGGATTAAGCATTTAGAACGAAATCTAATGTCAGAAAATGGCACTTTACTCTTGACATTTTTCGGTTTTTTCAATTTTCTGGAAAATCCTATCATTAGATTTTTTTTAAAATACGATATTCTTGCTTAACTAACGTTTTTACATAGGGATTAAGCATTTAGAACGAAATCTAATGTAGGAAAATGGTACTTTACTCTTGATCGGTACGTTGGGACTTAGAAAATATTCGGGCGTACGCGGCGCGCTCGGCGCTTCGAACAGCTCCGGTGTCCCCATTATTTTCGATTTACGGCTAAAATAAATTCTTCTAATTTTTTTCAATTACATATTCTTGCTTAAATAACTTTTTTACATAGGGATTAAGCATTTAGAACGATACATTGTTTAAAATAATGGCACTTTACTCCTGACATTTTACGGTTTTTTCAATTTTCTGAAAAATCCTATCATTAGATTTTTTTAAAAATACGATATTCTTGCTTAACTAACGTTTCTACATAGGGATTAAGCATTTAGAACGAAATCTAATGTCAGAAAATGGCACTTTACTCTTGACATTTTTCGGTTTTTTCAATTTTCTGGAAAATCCTATCATTAGATTTTTTTTAAAATACGATATTCTTGCTTAACTAACGTTTTTACATAGGGATTAAGCATTTAGAACGAAATCTAATGTAGGAAAATGGTACTTTACTCTTGACCGGTACGTTGGGACTTTGAAAATATTCGGGCGTTCCAATCGCTCGTCTGTTGCATCATAGCGCGTCTCGGCGCAATCGACCGATTCGCTCGACCCATTATTTTCGATTTACGGCTAAAATAAATTTTTCTCATTTTATTCAATAACATATTCTTGCTTAGATAACTTTTTTACATAGGGATTAAGCATTTAGAACGATATAATGTTTAAAATAAGGGCACTTTACTCTTGACATTTTACGGTTTTTTCAATTTTCTGAAAAATCCTATCATTAGATTTTTTTAAAAATACGATAATCTTGCATAACTAACGTTTCTACATAGGGATTAAGCATTTAGAACGAAATCTAATGTCAGAAAATGGCACTTTACTCTTGACATTTTTCGGTTTTTTCAATTTTCTGGAAAATCCTATCATTAGATTTTTTTTAAAATACGATATTCTTGCTTAACTAACGTTTTTACATAGGGATTAAGCATTTAGAACGAAATCTAATGTAGGAAAATGGTACTTTACTCTTGATCGGTACGTTGGGACTTAGAAAATATTCGGGCGTACGCGGCGCGCTCGGCGCTTCGAACAGCTCCGGTGTCCCCATTATTTTCGATTTACGGCTAAAATAAATTCTTCTAATTTTTTTCAATTACATATTCTTGCTTAAATAACTTTTTTACATAGGGATTAAGCATTTAGAACGATACATTGTTTAAAATAATGGCACTTTACTCCTGACATTTTACGGTTTTTTCAATTTTCTGAAAAATCCTATCATTAGATTTTTTTAAAAATACGATATTCTTGCTTAACTAACGTTTCTACATAGGGATTAAGCATTTAGAACGAAATCTAATGTCAGAAAATGGCACTTTACTCTTGACATTTTTCGGTTTTTTCAATTTTCTGGAAAATCCTATCATTAGATTTTTTTTAAAATACGATATTCTTGCTTAACTAACGTTTTTACATAGGGATTAAGCATTTAGAACGAAATCTAATGTAGGAAAATGGTACTTTACTCTTGACCGGTACGTTGGGACTTTGAAAATATTCGGGCGTTCCAATCGCTCGTCTGTTGCATCATAGCGCGTCTCGGCGCAATCGACCGATTCGCTCGACCCATTATTTTCGATTTACGGCTAAAATAAATTTTTCTCATTTTATTCAATAACATATTCTTGCTTAGATAACTTTTTTACATAGGGATTAAGCATTTAGAACGATATAATGTTTAAAATAAGGGCACTTTACTCTTGACATTTTACGGTTTTTTCAATTTTCTGAAAAATCCTATCATTAGATTTTTTTAAAAATACGATAATCTTGCATAACTAACGTTTCTACATAGGGATTAAGCATTTAGAACGAAATCTAATGTCAGAAAATGGCACTTTACTCTTGACATTTTTCGGTTTTTTCAATTTTCTGGAAAATCCTATCATTAGATTTTTTTTAAAATACGATATTCTTGCTTAACTAACGTTTTTACATAGGGATTAAGCATTTAGAACGAAATCTAATGTAGGAAAATGGTACTTTACTCTTGATCGGTACGTTGGGACTTAGAAAATATTCGGGCGTACGCGGCGCGCTCGGCGCTTCGAACAGCTCCGGTGTCCCCATTATTTTCGATTTACGGCTAAAATAAATTTTTCTCATTTTATTCAATAACATATTCTTGCTTAGATAACTTTTTTACATAGGGATTAAGCATTTAGAACGATATAATGTTTAAAATAAGGGCACTTTACTCTTGACATTTTACGGTTTTTTCAATTTTATGAAAAATCCTATCATTAGATTTTTTTAAAAATACGATATTCTTGCTTAACTAACGTTTCTACATAGGGATTAAGCATTTAGAACGAAATCTAATGTCAGAAAATGGCACTTTACTCTTGACATTTTTCGGTTTTTTCAATTTTCTGGAAAATCCTATCATTAGATTTTTTTTAAAATACGATATTCTTGCTTAACTAACGTTTTTACATAGGGATTAAGCATTTAGAACGAAATCTAATGTAGGAAAATGGTACTTTACTCTTGATCGGTACGTTGGGACTTAGAAAATATTCGGGCGTACGCGGCGCGCTCGGCGCTTCGAACAGCTCCGGTGTCCCCATTATTTTCGATTTACGGCTAAAATAAATTCTTCTAATTTTTTTCAATTACATATTCTTGCTTAAATAACTTTTTTACATAGGGATTAAGCATTTAGAACGATACATTGTTTAAAATAATGGCACTTTACTCCTGACATTTTACGGTTTTTTCAATTTTCTGAAAAATCCTATCATTAGATTTTTTTAAAAATACGATATTCTTGCTTAACTAACGTTTCTACATAGGGATTAAGCATTTAGAACGAAATCTAATGTCAGAAAATGGCACTTTACTCTTGACATTTTTCGGTTTTTTCAATTTTCTGGAAAATCCTATCATTAGATTTTTTTTAAAATACGATATTCTTGCTTAACTAACGTTTTTACATAGGGATTAAGCATTTAGAACGAAATCTAATGTAGGAAAATGGTACTTTACTCTTGACCGGTACGTTGGGACTTTGAAAATATTCGGGCGTTCCAATCGCTCGTCTGTTGCATCATAGCGCGTCTCGGCGCAATCGACCGATTCGCTCGACCCATTATTTTCGATTTACGGCTAAAATAAATTTTTCTCATTTTATTCAATAACATATTCTTGCTTAGATAACTTTTTTACATAGGGATTAAGCATTTAGAACGATATAATGTTTAAAATAAGGGCACTTTACTCTTGACATTTTACGGTTTTTTCAATTTTCTGAAAAATCCTATCATTAGATTTTTTTAAAAATACGATAATCTTGCATAACTAACGTTTCTACATAGGGATTAAGCATTTAGAACGAAATCTAATGTCAGAAAATGGCACTTTACTCTTGACATTTTTCGGTTTTTTCAATTTTCTGGAAAATCCTATCATTAGATTTTTTTTAAAATACGATATTCTTGCTTAACTAACGTTTTTACATAGGGATTAAGCATTTAGAACGAAATCTAATGTAGGAAAATGGTACTTTACTCTTGATCGGTACGTTGGGACTTAGAAAATATTCGGGCGTACGCGGCGCGCTCGGCGCTTCGAACAGCTCCGGTGTCCCCATTATTTTCGATTTACGGCTAAAATAAATTTTTCTCATTTTATTCAATAACATATTCTTGCTTAGATAACTTTTTTACATAGGGATTAAGCATTTAGAACGATATAATGTTTAAAATAAGGGCACTTTACTCTTGACATTTTACGGTTTTTTCAATTTTATGAAAAATCCTATCATTAGATTTTTTTAAAAATACGATATTCTTGCTTAACTAACGTTTCTACATAGGGATTAAGCATTTAGAACGAAATCTAATGTCAGAAAATGGCACTTTACTCTTGACATTTTTCGGTTTTTTCAATTTTCTGGAAAATCCTATCATTAGATTTTTTTAAAAATACGATATTCTTGCTTAACTAACGTTTTTACATAGGGATTAAGCATTTAGAACGAAATCTAATGTAGGAAAATGGTACTTTACTCTTGATCGGTACGTTGGGACTTAGAAAATATTCGGCCGTACGCGGCGCGTCTCGGCGCTTCGAACAGCTCCGGTGTCCCCATTATTTTCGATTTACGGCTAAAATAAATTTTTCTAATTTTTTTCAATTACATATTCTTGCTTAAATAACTTTTTTACATAGGGATTAAGCATTTAGAACGACATGTTGTTTAAAATAATGGTACTTTACTCTTGTAATTTTTCGGTTTTTTTTGATTATTTTGAAAAATAAATTTTTGTAATTTTTTTAAATACGATATTCGTGATCAGTGAACGATTTCACATATGGATTAAGCATTTAGAATCGTGCGGACGCGTTATTAAAAAAGTTTACTCGATGCGATGGGACTTTAAAAAGTTTGTGAAAATTTTCATATTGGGAAAAAATGTGTAATTTTTTGTCTAGTTTACGGTAGTGTAATTTATTTTAATGTTTACTATAAAAATTTTTTTCGTTCGTTCACGCGCTATGTTACAACAGCACGGCCGGGCGGTCTGTTGCCGCAGCGGTTTACACTCATAAGCGCGCGTGCTATTCGGCCGGCGGCGCCGGCGTCCTTGCCGGCCGTTCGGTATCTATAAGAGATACACGGTCCGTGCGAGGCGGACGGAGCAGAGCGGGTTTTGGGCCAATTCTACGATCTCGGTCGAGAAGCTGTCTCAGAGCTCCTTCGGGGCTTCGGTCCTGACTGTTTCGTGCCGTTTACGTTACGGACTTTTCTCCACACAGCGTGGCCACGGGTCGGTGTCTTTGACCGAATGGCCCATATGTGGCAAGCCCTACGGGGTTGGTTACCCGTATGCACTTTGTATGTATACTCGTACTCACTGAGCAATCGACTCTTCTGTCCGAGCGATGGAAAAATTTTTTAAAATGCATCTGTAAGATTTGGAAGCAAATCGTACCAATTGAAAACTGTGGCTAAAATGAATAGCCCAGTGGAGAGAGAAAACTATCAAAAAACTGATTTTTTAAATCAAGAGGTGTCAGAAATCGAAATGCCTAGCGCGAGCGGAAGAACACGCTTTCTCGC
Source organism: Megalopta genalis (assembly GCF_051020955.1). NCBI lineage: Eukaryota > Metazoa > Arthropoda > Insecta > Hymenoptera > Halictidae > Megalopta > Megalopta genalis. Next base: position 1,454,147 of record NW_027476115.1, read on the forward strand.
CAGTCCAGCATGTGTCCTGTCCGTTCTTCCTCGGCTTGCCGATTTTGCCCAGATCAGAGGTTTCGTGCTTCCGGCGGTCAGAAGATCAGCGTGAGCGTACGCGCTTCCACGACTATGGCATCACCCATGTACTTTTTCCTTTGAATATATTTGAGTACATAAAAAATATTAAAACATATAGAGAGAACTGTGTCTTGGATCTTAAAAATTTGTCAATAGCGATGATATATTATTACTTAACTTGAAGTATTTGTACGTTTTAGCTGGGACGTACATTTATCTTACAAGATGTTAATAGCGAGACTCTTGAAGATAAAATTATCTTGTGATTTTATGAAGGCAAAGATAGAAACGTACGAAGCTGGCGTACGTAGAAAAATGTGATTTTACGATAGAACAAAAATATAATACGTACGTTTTTGGGCGTACGGTAAAATATCTGTATGGTAGAAAAATGAAAGAAATTGAGCGTTAAAGAAGATATGTTACAAGCGCGGAATGTGGCAAAACTTGTACATATTTGAAAGAGAAAAGTGGTGTGTCGACCTGACATATATATATGAAACAGGCGACGATGGAAAAGGATTTAAATTTTGTCCATTTTATATATACATATTGTATAGTTCCCTGGTTGATCCTGCCAGTAGTCATATGCTTGTCTCAAAGATTAAGCCATGCATGTCTCAGTACATGCCGTATTAAGGTGAAACCGCGAATGGCTCATTAAATCAGTTATGGTTTCTTAGATCGTACTAAAATTTACTTGGATAACTGTGGTAATTCTAGAGCTAATACATGCAAAACAGAGTTCCGACCAGAGATGGTAGGAACGCTTTTATTAGATCAAAACCAATCGGTGGCGGGTGTTTACACTCGTCCATCGTTTGCTTTGGTGACTCTGAATAACTTTGTGCTGATCGCATGGTCTTATAGCACCGGCGACGCATCTTTCAAATGTCTGCCTTATCAACTGTCGATGGTAGGTTCTGCGCCTACCATGGTTGTAACGGGTAACGGGGAATCAGGGTTCGATTCCGGAGAGGGAGCCTGAGAAACGGCTACCACATCCAAGGAAGGCAGCAGGCGCGCAAATTACCCACTCCCGGCACGGGGAGGTAGTGACGAAAAATAACGATACGGGACTCATCCGAGGCCCCGTAATCGGAATGAGTACACTTTAAATCCTTTAACGAGGATCCATTGGAGGGCAAGTCTGGTGCCAGCAGCCGCGGTAATTCCAGCTCCAATAGCGTATATTAAAGTTGTTGCGGTTAAAAAGCTCGTAGTTGAATCTGTGTGTCACAGTGTCGGTTCATCGCTCGCGGTGTTTAACTGGCATTATGTGGTACGTCCTACCGGTGGGCTTTGCTCTTCACGGGGCGGTCCAACTAATATCCCATCGCGGTGCTCTTCACTGAGTGTCGAGGTGGGCCGGTACGTTTACTTTGAACAAATTAGAGTGCTCAAAGCAGGCTACCTTCGCCTGAATACTGTGTGCATGGAATAATGGAATAGGACCTCGGTTCTATTTTGTTGGTTTTCGGAACCCCGAGGTAATGATTAATAGGGACAGATGGGGGCATTCGTATTGCGACGTTAGAGGTGAAATTCTTGGATCGTCGCAAGACGGACAGAAGCGAAAGCATTTGCCAAAAATGTTTTCATTAATCAAGAACGAAAGTTAGAGGTTCGAAGGCGATCAGATACCGCCCTAGTTCTAACCATAAACGATGCCAGCTAGCGATCCGCCGAAGTTCCTACGATGACTCGGCGGGCAGCTTCCGGGAAACCAAAGCTTTTGGGTTCCGGGGGAAGTATGGTTGCAAAGCTGAAACTTAAAGGAATTGACGGAAGGGCACCACCAGGAGTGGAGCCTGCGGCTTAATTTGACTCAACACGGGAAACCTCACCAGGCCCGGACACCGGAAGGATTGACAGATTGATAGCTCTTTCTTGATTCGGTGGGTGGTGGTGCATGGCCGTTCTTAGTTGGTGGAGCGATTTGTCTGGTTAATTCCGATAACGAACGAGACTCTAGCCTGCTAAATAGACGTAATTATGGTATCTCGAAGGCTCTCGGCTTCTGCCGGTGGGGTTTTTACTACCAACGTACAAACAAATCTTCTTAGAGGGACAGGCGGCTTCTAGCCGCACGAGATTGAGCAATAACAGGTCTGTGATGCCCTTAGATGTTCTGGGCCGCACGCGCGCTACACTGAAGGAATCAGCGTGTGTTCCCTGGCCGAAAGGCCCGGGTAACCCGCTGAACCTCCTTCGTGCTAGGGATTGGGGCTTGCAATTATTCCCCATGAACGAGGAATTCCCAGTAAGCGCGAGTCATAAGCTCGCGTTGATTACGTCCCTGCCCTTTGTACACACCGCCCGTCGCTACTACCGATTGAATGATTTAGTGAGGTCTTCGGACTGGTGCGCGGCAATGTTTCGGCATTGCCGATGATGCCGGGAAGATGACCAAACTTGATTATTTAGAGGAAGTAAAAGTCGTAACAAGGTTTCCGTAGGTGAACCTGCGGAAGGATCATTACAATGTTCCAATATATCTCAAAGAGAGAGGAGAGGAGGAGAGAAAATGAATTCGATTAGTTTGTGGATAAGAATTCATATAAAAAAAAAAGATATTGTTGAGCCCGCCAGATCATTCGTGCGTGATTTACACGGCCAGACGTGTGTACTACACGTATTAGGCCTTTGATCTGCGTTGCGTAGGCCACAACAAATCTTTCAAAGAGAGAGAGATATATGTGTTGTTGGGGTTTGTGATTATGAAGGTGCCCCAACGCACAAAAATATATAAAAATGTACAAAGTTGGGATGTGGTGTGGTGGAGAAGAGTTGGGCCCGACCAGATCATTCGTGCGTGATTTACACGGCAGACGTGTGTACTACACGTATTAGGCCTTTGATCTGCGTTGCGTAGGCCATCTTCCTTCCAAGACACACACGTGTTGGGGTTTGTGTGATTTTATGATAGTGCCTCAACACGGAAAAATAAGCGTACGAGAAGAGTTGGGCCCGACCAGATCATTCGTGCGTGATTTATACACGGCCAGACGCGTATTATATTACACGTATTAGGCCTTTGATCTGCGTTGCGTAGGCCATCTTCTCGATAGAGAGAAAGCCAATGTATTCTTTTTTCTTTCTTTACACACACACACACAGTTGTAGTAGGACAGGGAGGGATGCGAGCGTGCTAATCACGCTTCCTCAAGTCTTCGCTGTGGTGTAAAAAAAAAAAAGAAAAAAAGGAATCGTTGGGAAAGTCCAAAGGACGAAAATATCGGGCAGTCTGAAGATAACTTAATGCTCGTTTACATTGGTATCAAGAGAGAC
>NW_027476115.1:1462500-1465000 GCF_051020955.1 Megalopta genalis
TCGGCTCGCCGGACCTGTAGACGAGGCCGTGGCAGCCGCGCCGCCGGTTCCTGCCCCACCGCGGCCTCCCGCCCCCGCCCCAGCCTTTGTTCCACCGATCCCAATTCTACCACCGACCATCAGTGGTATAGATCCAGGGCCCTCCGGGGCGCGCGTCCCGCTGTCCGGCACATTTATGTGTCCGGATTGTTGCCGCACCTTCCCCTCCAAGATTGGATTGGGGGTGCACCGACGTCGCATGCATCCGGACGAGATGAGCGCGGAAGTCGACATTGAGCGAGTCAAAAAGCGTTGGAGCGCTGAAGAACTGCGCTTGATGGCGAGGGAGGAAGCACTTGCCGCCACCAGGGGAGTACGGTTCATCAATCAACACCTGATGGCCGTGCTCCCCATGGGACGCACCCTTGAGTCAATCAAGGGTGCGAGGCGTGGAGCGGACTACAAAAATCTTGTAGCCCAAGCGCTCCACGCCCTCCAGGTGGCGGATCACCAACCAGGTGGTTCCTCCCTCCGTTCCGACACGGTTGAGATCCGTGATGATCCGCCGCGGAACGAGGATGTGATGGGTCCAACACCACCTTCGGATCCATCACACCTGCCATCACCTCGCTCAATGCAGGGGAGTGAGAGCCCGCACGATGGATTTCGGACGGCTATCCGGGAACTCCTTCCCGAGGTCGTCCGTATCCAGGGGTTCGGCGCACTCGCGCTCGTTGGAGTCGCAAACAACCTCCTCCACGGGCGCGATGTTGCTGCCGGACTCCATGCGTGGCTCCAGGGAGTTTTCCCTGCTCCTCCCCTGAGACGACCGCGACCTCCTTGTCCGGATGCATCCATCAGGGTGCCGAAGAAGCGGCAGCGTCGCCGGGATTATGCCCGCGTGCAAACGCTCTTTAAGACAAATATGTCTAGAGCGGCCAGGGAGATCCTCGACGGGGGACCTGGGACACGTTCCCCAGATGTCGCGGCCATGGCTGCGCACTGGGGACCATTCGTGTCCCAGGAGTCCACCCCCGTCGAGCAGTCTAGGCGTTTACCACCAACGCCCTCCCTGGCGCACGTGTGGCACCCGGTGACCTGTGACGACGTCACGTCTGTCACAGTTGCCAATTCTTCGGCACCTGGTATTGATGGCATCACGGCGAGGCAGTGGAAGGCAGTTCCGACGAGCATCAAAGCCGTCTTCTTCAATGCCGTGCTCGCATCGGGTGGTTTCCCTCCGGAAATGCTAATTAGCCGGACCGTGTTCGTTCCCAAGAAGGATGGGTCTTCTGACCCAAATGACTTCCGCCCACTGAGCATCGCATCGGTCATCGTTCGCCATCTCCACAAGATCCTGGCCAAACGTCTCCGTGCGGCCAGGCTTGTGGACGTTAGGCAGCGATGCTTAGATGATGGGTGCGCGGAGAATATAGCTGTGCTGGCTTCGCTGCTCGAAGACGCGCGGAGACGTCTAAGAGAGATCCACGTGGTCTCATTAGACGTCGCCAAGGCGTTCGATGCGGTGAGCCATCACGCTATATCCTCCGTGTTGGGACGAACCGGTCTGCCGGAGGGATTGGTTAGCTACACCACCCGGCTATATGCGAATAGCACCACGGTGTTTGAGGTTGACGGCGCTCGTTCGGAGCCCTTCCACGTAAGCAGGGGTGTGAGGCAGGGGGATCCCCTCTCCACACTCCTGTTTTGCCTCGTCGTTGATGAGGTACTAAGATCGGTACCTAGCGACGTCGGTTACGAGATCGAGGGCTGTCGGGTGAATGCGTTCGCATACGCCGACGATATAGTCCTCGTCTCGTCGACCAGGTTGGGTATGACCGCAGCCCTACGTGAGGTTGAGGCCCGGGCTAAGGAACAGGGGCTCTCGTTCAATGCACGCAAATGCGTGAGTCTCTCCATCGTGCCTGCCGGTAAGCAGAAGAAATACAAGGTCCTGGTCGATCCCCAGTATCGTCTTGCCGGTGGCGAGGAGATTAAACAACTCTCGCCATCCGAGCAGTGGCGGTACTTGGGGGTCGATTTCAGGCCTGTAGGACTGAAGCGAGCCGGCAGTGTACTTAACACCGAGATGGAGAGACTAACGAGAGCCCCCTTGAAGCCGCAACAGCGGCTCAAGATACTTAGATCGTTCCTTATCCCGCGGTTCTACCATGCGCTTGTTCTGTCGGGGACAACCCTAGGGAAACTTAGGGCCCTCGACAGGCAAGTTCGCGTGGCCCTCCGTAGGTGGCTGCGGCTCCCGCACGATACCACCGTTGGATACTTCCACACTCCGTGCAGGATGGGAGGCCTCGGCATCCCATCCTTTACCACCACCGTACCGGGACTTATGCACACGCGCCTAGAAAATCTGGCGGCCTCCTCCTCTCCAGCAGTGAAAGCTATTGCCGGGTCCAGCTGGGTCGATAAACGACTCAGCTGGGCCCAGCGGGCCCTTGTGAGAGACGGCATTATGCTGTCCTCCAAGGAGCTGAGAGAGGAGTGGTGGGCTAACCGCCTG
>NW_027476116.1:5000-35000 GCF_051020955.1 Megalopta genalis
CCGACCCGTGGCCACGCTGTGTGGAGAAAAGTCCGTAACGTAAACGGCACGAAACAGTCAGGACTGAAGCCCCGAAGGAGCTCTGAGACAGCTTCTCGACCGAGATCGTAGAATTGGCCCAAAACCCGCTCTGCTCCGTCCGCCTCGCACGGACCGTGTATCTCTTATAGATACCGAACGGCCGGCAAGGACGCCGGCGCCGCCGGCCGAATAGCACGCGCGCTTACGAGTGTAAACCGCCGCGGCAACAGACCGCCCGGCCGTGCTGTTGTAACATAGCGCGTGAACGAACGAAAAAAAAATTTATAGTAAACATTAAAATAAATTACACCACCGTACACTAGACAAAAAATTACACATTTTTTCCCAATATGAAAATTTTCACAAACTTTTCAAAGTCCCATCGCATCGAGTAAACTTTTTTAATAACGCTTCCGCACGATTCTAAATGCTTAATCCATATGTGAAATCGTTCACTGATCACGAATATCGTATTTAAAAAAATTACAAAAATTTATTTTTCCAAATAATCAAAAAAAACCGAAAAATCACAAGAGTAAAGTACCATTATTTTAAACAATATGTCGTTCTAAATGCTTAATCCCTATGTAAAAAAGTTATCTAAGCAAGAATATGTAATTGAAAAAAATTAGAAAAATTTATTTTAGCCGTAAATCGAAAATAATGGGGACACCGGAGCTGTTCGAAGCGCCGAGACGCGCCGCGTACGGCCGAATATTTTCTAAGTCCCAACGTACCGATCAAGAGTAAAGTACCATTTTCCTACATTAGATTTCGTTCTAAATGCTTAATCCCTATGTAAAAACGTTAGTTAAGCAAGAATATCGTATTTTTAAAAAAATCTAATGATAGGATTTCCCAGAAAATTGAAAAAACCGTAAAATGTCAAGAGTAAAGTGCCATTTTCTGACATTAGATTTCGTTCTAAATGCTTAATCCCTATGTAGAAACGTTAGTTAAGCAAGAATATCGTATTTTTAAAAAAATCTAATGATAGGATTTTTCAGAAAATTGAAAAAACCGTAAAATGTCAAGAGTAAAGTGCCCTTATTTTAAACAATGTATCGTTCTAAATGCTTAATCCCTATGTAAAAAAGTTATTTTAGCAGGAATATGTTATTGAAAAAAATTAGAAAAATTTATTTTAGCCGTAAATCGAAAATAATGGGGACACCGGAGCTGTTCGAAGCGCCGAGCGCGCCGCGTACGCCCGAATATTTTCAAAGTCCCAACGTACCGATCAAGAGTAAAGTACCATTTTCCTACATTAGATTTCGTTCTAAATGCTTAATCCCTATGTAAAAACGTTAGTTAAGCAAGAATATCGTATTTTTAAAAAAATCTAATGATAGGATTTCCCAGAAAATTGAAAAAACCGAAAAATGTCAAGAGTAAAGTGCCATTTTCTGACATCAGATTTCGTTCTAAATGCTTAATCCCTATGTAGAAACGTTAGTTAAGCAAGAATATCGTATTTTTAAAAAAATCTAATGATAGGATTTTTCAGAAAATTGAAAAAACCGTAAAATGTCAAGAGTAAAGTGCCCTTATTTTAAACAATGTATCGTTCTAAATGCTTAATCCCTATGTAAAAAAGTTATTTTAGCAGGAATATGTTATTGAAAAAAATTAGAAAAATTTATTTTAGCCGTAAATCGAAAATAATGGGGACACCGGAGCTGTTCGAAGCGCCGAGCGCGCCGCGTACGCCCGAATATTTTCAAAGTCCCAACGTACCGATCAAGAGTAAAGTACCATTTTCCTACATTAGATTTCGTTCTAAATACTTAATCCCTATGTAAAAACGTTAGTTAAGCAAGAATATCGTATTTTTAAAAAAATCTAATGATAGGATTTTCCAGAAAATTGAAAAAACCGAAAAATGTCAAGAGTAAAGTGCCATTTTCTGACATTAGATTTCGTTCTAAATGCTTAATCCCTATGTAGAAACGTTAGTTAAGCAAGAATATCGTATTTTTAAAAAAATCTAATGATAGGATTTTTCAGAAAATTGAAAAAACCGTAAAATGTCAAGAGTAAAGTGCCCTTATTTTAAACAATGTATCGTTCTAAATGCTTAATCCCTATGTAAAAAAGTTATTTTAGCAGGAATATGTTATTGAATAAAATGAGAAAAATTTATTTTAGCCGTAAATCGAAAATAATGGATCGAGCGAATCGGTCGATTGCGCCGAGACGCGCCATGATGCAACAGACGAGCGATTGGAACGCCCGAATATTTTCAAAGTCCCAACGTACCGATCAAGAGTAAAGTACCATTTTCCTACATTAGATTTCGTTCTAAATGCTTAATCCCTATGTAAAAACGTTAGTTAAGCAAGAATATCGTATTTTTAAAAAAATCTAATGATAGGATTTCCCAGAAAATTGAAAAAACCGAAAAATGTCAAGAGTAAAGTGCCATTTTCTGACATTAGATTTCGTTCTAAATGCTTAATCCCTATGTAGAAACGTTAGTTAAGCAAGAATATCGTATTTTTAAAAAAATCTAATGATAGGATTTTTCAGAAAATTGAAAAAACCGTAAAATGTCAAGAGTAAAGTGCCCTTATTTTAAACAATGTATCGTTCTAAATGCTTAATCCCTATGTAAAAAAGTTATTTTAGCAGGAATATGTTATTGAATAAAATGAGAAAAATTTATTTTAGCCGTAAATCGAAAATAATGGATCGAGCGAATCGGTCGATTGCGCCGAGACGCGCTATGATGCAACAGACGAGCGATTGGAACGCCCGAATATTTTCAAAGTCCCAACGTACCGATCAAGAGTAAAGTACCATTTTCCTACATTAGATTTCGTTCTAAATACTTAATCCCTATGTAAAAACGTTAGTTAAGCAAGAATATCGTATTTTTAAAAAAATCTAATGATAGGATTTTCCAGAAAATTGAAAAAACCGAAAAATGTCAAGAGTAAAGTGCCATTTTCTGACATTAGATTTCGTTCTAAATGCTTAATCCCTATGTAGAAACGTTAGTTAAGCAAGAATATCGTATTTTTAAAAAAATCTAATGATAGGATTTTTCAGAAAATTGAAAAAACCGTAAAATGTCAAGAGTAAAGTGCCCTTATTTTAAACAATGTATCGTTCTAAATGCTTAATCCCTATGTAAAAAAGTTATTTTAGCAGGAATATGTTATTGAAAAAAATTAGAAAAATTTATTTTAGCCGTAAATCGAAAATAATGGGGACACCGGAGCTGTTCGAAGCGCCGAGCGCGCCGCGTACGCCCGAATATTTTCAAAGTCCCAACGTACCGATCAAGAGTAAAGTACCATTTTCCTACATTAGATTTCGTTCTAAATACTTAATCCCTATGTAAAAACGTTAGTTAAGCAAGAATATCGTATTTTTAAAAAAATCTAATGATAGGATTTTCCAGAAAATTGAAAAAACCGAAAAATGTCAAGAGTAAAGTGCCATTTTCTGACATTAGATTTCGTTCTAAATGCTTAATCCCTATGTAGAAACGTTAGTTAAGCAAGAATATCGTATTCTTAAAAAAATCTAATGATAGGATTTTTCAGAAAATTGAAAAAACCGTAAAATGTCAAGAGTAAAGTGCCCTTATTTTAAACAATGTATCGTTCTAAATGCTTAATCCCTATGTAAAAAAGTTATTTAAGCAAGAATATGTTATTGAATAAAATGAGAAAAATTTATTTTAGCCGTAAATCGAAAATAATGGATCGAGCGAATCGGTCGATTGCGCCGAGACGCGCCATGATGCAACAGACGAGCGATTGGAACGCCCGAATATTTTCAAAGTCCCAACGTACCGATCAAGAGTAAAGTACCATTTTCCTACATTAGATTTCGTTCTAAATGCTTAATCCCTATGTAAAAACGTTAGTTAAGCAAGAATATCGTATTTTTAAAAAAATCTAATGATAGGATTTCCCAGAAAATTGAAAAAACCGAAAAATGTCAAGAGTAAAGTGCCATTTTCTGACATTAGATTTCGTTCTAAATGCTTAATCCCTATGTAGAAACGTTAGTTAAGCAAGAATATCGTATTTTTAAAAAAATCTAATGATAGGATTTTTCAGAAAATTGAAAAAACCGTAAAATCACAAGAGTAAAGTACCATTATTTTAAACAATATGTCGTTCTAAATGCTTAATCCCTATGTAAAAAAGTTATCTAAGCAAGAATATGTAATTGAAAAAAATTAGAAAAATTTATTTTAGCCGTAAATCGAAAATAATGGGGACACCGGAGCTGTTCGAAGCGCCGAGACGCGCCGCGTACGGCCGAATATTTTCTAAGTCCCAACGTACCGATCAAGAGTAAAGTACCATTTTCCTACATTAGATTTCGTTCTAAATGCTTAATCCCTATGTAAAAACGTTAGTTAAGCAAGAATATCGTATTTTTAAAAAAATCTAATGATAGGATTTCCCAGAAAATTGAAAAAACCGTAAAATGTCAAGAGTAAAGTGCCATTTTCTGACATTAGATTTCGTTCTAAATGCTTAATCCCTATGTAGAAACGTTAGTTAAGCAAGAATATCGTATTTTTAAAAAAATCTAATGATAGGATTTTTCAGAAAATTGAAAAAACCGTAAAATGTCAAGAGTAAAGTGCCCTTATTTTAAACAATGTATCGTTCTAAATGCTTAATCCCTATGTAAAAAAGTTATTTTAGCAGGAATATGTTATTGAAAAAAATTAGAAAAATTTATTTTAGCCGTAAATCGAAAATAATGGGGACACCGGAGCTGTTCGAAGCGCCGAGCGCGCCGCGTACGCCCGAATATTTTCAAAGTTCCAACGTACCGATCAAGAGTAAAGTACCATTTTCCTACATTAGATTTCGTTCTAAATGCTTAATCCCTATGTAAAAACGTTAGTTAAGCAAGAATATCGTATTTTTAAAAAAATCTAATGATAGGATTTCCCAGAAAATTGAAAAAACCGAAAAATGTCAAGAGTAAAGTGCCATTTTCTGACATCAGATTTCGTTCTAAATGCTTAATCCCTATGTAGAAACGTTAGTTAAGCAAGAATATCGTATTTTTAAAAAAATCTAATGATAGGATTTTTCAGAAAATTGAAAAAACCGTAAAATGTCAAGAGTAAAGTGCCCTTATTTTAAACAATGTATCGTTCTAAATGCTTAATCCCTATGTAAAAAAGTTATTTTAGCAGGAATATGTTATTGAAAAAAATTAGAAAAATTTATTTTAGCCGTAAATCGAAAATAATGGGGACACCGGAGCTGTTCGAAGCGCCGAGCGCGCCGCGTACGCCCGAATATTTTCAAAGTCCCAACGTACCGATCAAGAGTAAAGTACCATTTTCCTACATTAGATTTCGTTCTAAATACTTAATCCCTATGTAAAAACGTTAGTTAAGCAAGAATATCGTATTTTTAAAAAAATCTAATGATAGGATTTTCCAGAAAATTGAAAAAACCGAAAAATGTCAAGAGTAAAGTGCCATTTTCTGACATTAGATTTCGTTCTAAATGCTTAATCCCTATGTAGAAACGTTAGTTAAGCAAGAATATCGTATTTTTAAAAAAATCTAATGATAGGATTTTTCAGAAAATTGAAAAAACCGTAAAATGTCAAGAGTAAAGTGCCCTTATTTTAAACAATGTATCGTTCTAAATGCTTAATCCCTATGTAAAAAAGTTATTTTAGCAGGAATATGTTATTGAATAAAATGAGAAAAATTTATTTTAGCCGTAAATCGAAAATAATGGATCGAGCGAATCGGTCGATTGCGCCGAGACGCGCCATGATGCAACAGACGAGCGATTGGAACGCCCGAATATTTTCAAAGTCCCAACGTACCGATCAAGAGTAAAGTACCATTTTCCTACATTAGATTTCGTTCTAAATGCTTAATCCCTATGTAAAAACGTTAGTTAAGCAAGAATATCGTATTTTTAAAAAAATCTAATGATAGGATTTCCCAGAAAATTGAAAAAACCGAAAAATGTCAAGAGTAAAGTGCCATTTTCTGACATTAGATTTCGTTCTAAATGCTTAATCCCTATGTAGAAACGTTAGTTAAGCAAGAATATCGTATTTTTAAAAAAATCTAATGATAGGATTTTTCAGAAAATTGAAAAAACCGTAAAATGTCAAGAGTAAAGTGCCCTTATTTTAAACAATGTATCGTTCTAAATGCTTAATCCCTATGTAAAAAAGTTATTTTAGCAGGAATATGTTATTGAATAAAATGAGAAAAATTTATTTTAGCCGTAAATCGAAAATAATGGATCGAGCGAATCGGTCGATTGCGCCGAGACGCGCCATGATGCAACAGACGAGCGATTGGAACGCCCGAATATTTTCAAAGTCCCAACGTACCGATCAAGAGTAAAGTACCATTTTCCTACATTAGATTTCGTTCTAAATGCTTAATCCCTATGTAAAAACGTTAGTTAAGCAAGAATATCGTATTTTTAAAAAAATCTAATGATAGGATTTCCCAGAAAATTGAAAAAACCGTAAAATGTCAAGAGTAAAGTGCCATTTTCTGACATTAGATTTCGTTCTAAATGCTTAATCCCTATGTAGAAACGTTAGTTAAGCAAGAATATCGTATTTTTAAAAAAATCTAATGATAGGATTTTTCAGAAAATTGAAAAAACCGTAAAATGTCAAGAGTAAAGTGCCCTTATTTTAAACAATGTATCGTTCTAAATGCTTAATCCCTATGTAAAAAAGTTATTTTAGCAGGAATATGTTATTGAAAAAAATTAGAAAAATTTATTTTAGCCGTAAATCGAAAATAATGGGGACACCGGAGCTGTTCGAAGCGCCGAGCGCGCCGCGTACGCCCGAATATTTTCAAAGTCCCAACGTACCGATCAAGAGTAAAGTACCATTTTCCTACATTAGATTTCGTTCTAAATGCTTAATCCCTATGTAAAAACGTTAGTTAAGCAAGAATATCGTATTTTTAAAAAAATCTAATGATAGGATTTCCCAGAAAATTGAAAAAACCGAAAAATGTCAAGAGTAAAGTGCCATTTTCTGACATCAGATTTCGTTCTAAATGCTTAATCCCTATGTAGAAACGTTAGTTAAGCAAGAATATCGTATTTTTAAAAAAATCTAATGATAGGATTTTTCAGAAAATTGAAAAAACCGTAAAATGTCAAGAGTAAAGTGCCCTTATTTTAAACAATGTATCGTTCTAAATGCTTAATCCCTATGTAAAAAAGTTATTTTAGCAGGAATATGTTATTGAAAAAAATTAGAAAAATTTATTTTAGCCGTAAATCGAAAATAATGGGGACACCGGAGCTGTTCGAAGCGCCGAGCGCGCCGCGTACGCCCGAATATTTTCAAAGTCCCAACGTACCGATCAAGAGTAAAGTACCATTTTCCTACATTAGATTTCGTTCTAAATACTTAATCCCTATGTAAAAACGTTAGTTAAGCAAGAATATCGTATTTTTAAAAAAATCTAATGATAGGATTTTCCAGAAAATTGAAAAAACCGAAAAATGTCAAGAGTAAAGTGCCATTTTCTGACATTAGATTTCGTTCTAAATGCTTAATCCCTATGTAGAAACGTTAGTTAAGCAAGAATATCGTATTTTTAAAAAAATCTAATGATAGGATTTTTCAGAAAATTGAAAAAACCGTAAAATGTCAAGAGTAAAGTGCCCTTATTTTAAACAATGTATCGTTCTAAATGCTTAATCCCTATGTAAAAAAGTTATTTTAGCAGGAATATGTTATTGAATAAAATGAGAAAAATTTATTTTAGCCGTAAATCGAAAATAATGGATCGAGCGAATCGGTCGATTGCGCCGAGACGCGCCATGATGCAACAGACGAGCGATTGGAACGCCCGAATATTTTCAAAGTCCCAACGTACCGATCAAGAGTAAAGTACCATTTTCCTACATTAGATTTCGTTCTAAATGCTTAATCCCTATGTAAAAACGTTAGTTAAGCAAGAATATCGTATTTTTAAAAAAATCTAATGATAGGATTTCCCAGAAAATTGAAAAAACCGAAAAATGTCAAGAGTAAAGTGCCATTTTCTGACATTAGATTTCGTTCTAAATGCTTAATCCCTATGTAGAAACGTTAGTTAAGCAAGAATATCGTATTTTTAAAAAAATCTAATGATAGGATTTTTCAGAAAATTGAAAAAACCGTAAAATGTCAAGAGTAAAGTGCCCTTATTTTAAACAATGTATCGTTCTAAATGCTTAATCCCTATGTAAAAAAGTTATTTTAGCAGGAATATGTTATTGAATAAAATGAGAAAAATTTATTTTAGCCGTAAATCGAAAATAATGGATCGAGCGAATCGGTCGATTGCGCCGAGACGCGCCATGATGCAACAGACGAGCGATTGGAACGCCCGAATATTTTCAAAGTCCCAACGTACCGATCAAGAGTAAAGTACCATTTTCCTACATTAGATTTCGTTCTAAATGCTTAATCCCTATGTAAAAACGTTAGTTAAGCAAGAATATCGTATTTTTAAAAAAATCTAATGATAGGATTTCCCAGAAAATTGAAAAAACCGAAAAATGTCAAGAGTAAAGTGCCATTTTCTGACATTAGATTTCGTTCTAAATGCTTAATCCCTATGTAGAAACGTTAGTTAAGCAAGAATATCGTATTTTTAAAAAAATCTAATGATAGGATTTTTCAGAAAATTGAAAAAACCGTAAAATGTCAAGAGTAAAGTGCCCTTATTTTAAACAATGTATCGTTCTAAATGCTTAATCCCTATGTAAAAAAGTTATTTTAGCAGGAATATGTTATTGAAAAAAATTAGAAAAATTTATTTTAGCCGTAAATCGAAAATAATGGGGACACCGGAGCTGTTCGAAGCGCCGAGCGCGCCGTGTACGCCCGAATATTTTCAAAGTCCCAACGTACCGATCAAGAGTAAAGTACCATTTTCCTACATTAGATTTCGTTCTAAATACTTAATCCCTATGTAAAAACGTTAGTTAAGCAAGAATATCGTATTTTTAAAAAAATCTAATGATAGGATTTCCCAGAAAATTGAAAAAACCGAAAAATGTCAAGAGTAAAGTGCCATTTTCTGACATTAGATTTCGTTCTAAATGCTTAATCCCTATGTAGAAACGTTAGTTAAGCAAGAATATCGTATTCTTAAAAAAATCTAATGATAGGATTTTTCAGAAAATTGAAAAAACCGTAAAATGTCAAGAGTAAAGTGCCCTTATTTTAAACAATGTATCGTTCTAAATGCTTAATCCCTATGTAAAAAAGTTATTTAAGCAGGAATATGTTATTGAATAAAATGAGAAAAATTTATTTTAGCCGTAAATCGAAAATAATGGATCGAGCGAATCGGTCGATTGCGCCGAGACGCGCTATGATGCAACAGACGAGCGATTGGAACGCCCGAATATTTTCAAAGTCCCAACGTACCGATCAAGAGTAAAGTACCATTTTCCTACATTAGATTTCGTTCTAAATGCTTAATCCCTATGTAAAAACGTTAGTTAAGCAAGAATATCGTATTTTTAAAAAAATCTAATGATAGGATTTCCCAGAAAATTGAAAAAACCGTAAAATGTCAAGACTAAAGTGCCATTTTCTGACATTAGATTTCGTTCTAAATGCTTAATCCCTATGTAGAAACGTTAGTTAAGCAAGAATATCGTATTTTTAAAAAAATCTAATGATAGGATTTTTCAGAAACTTGAAAAAACCGAAAAATGTCAAGAGTAAAGTGCCATTTTCTGACATCAGATTTCGTTCTAAATGCTTAATCCCTATGTAGAAACGTTAGTTAAGCAAGAATATCGTATTTTTAAAAAAATCTAATGATAGGATTTTTCAGAAAATTGAAAAAACCGTAAAATGTCAAGAGTAAAGTGCCCTTATTTTAAACAATGTATCGTTCTAAATGCTTAATCCCTATGTAAAAAAGTTATTTTAGCAGGAATATGTTATTGAAAAAAATTAGAAAAATTTATTTTAGCCGTAAATCGAAAATAATGGGGACACCGGAGCTGTTCGAAGCGCCGAGCGCGCCGCGTACGCCCGAATATTTTCAAAGTCCCAACGTACCGATCAAGAGTAAAGTACCATTTTCCTACATTAGATTTCGTTCTAAATACTTAATCCCTATGTAAAAACGTTAGTTAAGCAAGAATATTGTATTTTTAAAAAAATCTAATGATAGGATTTTCCAGAAAATTGAAAAAACCGAAAAATGTCAAGAGTAAAGTGCCATTTTCTGACATTAGATTTCGTTCTAAATGCTTAATCCCTATGTAGAAACGTTAGTTAAGCAAGAATATCGTATTCTTAAAAAAATCTAATGATAGGATTTTTCAGAAAATTGAAAAAACCGTAAAATGTCAAGAGTAAAGTGCCCTTATTTTAAACAATGTATCGTTCTAAATGCTTAATCCCTATGTAAAAAAGTTATTTTAGCAGGAATATGTTATTGAAAAAAATTAGAAAAATTTATTTTAGCCGTAAATCGAAAATAATGGGGACACCGGAGCTGTTCGAAGCGCCGAGCGCGCCGCGTACGCCCGAATATTTTCAAAGTCCCAACGTACCGATCAAGAGTAAAGTACCATTTTCCTACATTAGATTTCGTTCTAAATGCTTAATCCCTATGTAAAAACGTTAGTTAAGCAAGAATATCGTATTTTTAAAAAAATTTAATGATAGGATTTCCCAGAAAATTGAAAAAACCGAAAAATGTCAAGAGTAAAGTGCCATTTTCTGACATCAGATTTCGTTCTAAATGCTTAATCCCTATGTAGAAACGTTAGTTAAGCAAGAATATCGTATTTTTAAAAAAATCTAATGATAGGATTTTTCAGAAAATTGAAAAAACCGTAAAATGTCAAGAGTAAAGTGCCCTTATTTTAAACAATGTATCGTTCTAAATGCTTAATCCCTATGTAAAAAAGTTATTTTAGCAGGAATATGTTATTGAAAAAAATTAGAAAAATTTATTTTAGCCGTAAATCGAAAATAATGGGGACACCGGAGCTGTTCGAAGCGCCGAGCGCGCCGCGTACGCCCGAATATTTTCAAAGTCCCAACGTACCGATCAAGAGTAAAGTACCATTTTCCTACATTAGATTTCGTTCTAAATACTTAATCCCTATGTAAAAACGTTAGTTAAGCAAGAATATCGTATTTTTAAAAAAATCTAATGATAGGATTTTCCAGAAAATTGAAAAAACCGAAAAATGTCAAGAGTAAAGTGCCATTTTCTGACATTAGATTTCGTTCTAAATGCTTAATCCCTATGTAGAAACGTTAGTTAAGCAAGAATATCGTATTTTTAAAAAAATCTAATGATAGGATTTCCCAGAAAATTGAAAAAACCGTAAAATGTCAAGACTAAAGTGCCATTTTCTGACATTAGATTTCGTTCTAAATGCTTAATCCCTATGTAGAAACGTTAGTTAAGCAAGAATATCGTATTTTTAAAAAAATCTAATGATAGGATTTTTCAGAAACTTGAAAAAACCGAAAAATGTCAAGAGTAAAGTGCCATTTTCTGACATCAGATTTCGTTCTAAATGCTTAATCCCTATGTAGAAACGTTAGTTAAGCAAGAATATCGTATTTTTAAAAAAATCTAATGATAGGATTTTTCAGAAAATTGAAAAAACCGTAAAATGTCAAGAGTAAAGTGCCCTTATTTTAAACAATGTATCGTTCTAAATGCTTAATCCCTATGTAAAAAAGTTATTTTAGCAGGAATATGTTATTGAAAAAAATTAGAAAAATTTATTTTAGCCGTAAATCGAAAATAATGGGGACACCGGAGCTGTTCGAAGCGCCGAGCGCGCCGCGTACGCCCGAATATTTTCAAAGTCCCAACGTACCGATCAAGAGTAAAGTACCATTTTCCTACATTAGATTTCGTTCTAAATACTTAATCCCTATGTAAAAACGTTAGTTAAGCAAGAATATTGTATTTTTAAAAAAATCTAATGATAGGATTTTCCAGAAAATTGAAAAAACCGAAAAATGTCAAGAGTAAAGTGCCATTTTCTGACATTAGATTTCGTTCTAAATGCTTAATCCCTATGTAGAAACGTTAGTTAAGCAAGAATATCGTATTCTTAAAAAAATCTAATGATAGGATTTTTCAGAAAATTGAAAAAACCGTAAAATGTCAAGAGTAAAGTGCCCTTATTTTAAACAATGTATCGTTCTAAATGCTTAATCCCTATGTAAAAAAGTTATTTTAGCAGGAATATGTTATTGAAAAAAATTAGAAAAATTTATTTTAGCCGTAAATCGAAAATAATGGGGACACCGGAGCTGTTCGAAGCGCCGAGCGCGCCGCGTACGCCCGAATATTTTCAAAGTCCCAACGTACCGATCAAGAGTAAAGTACCATTTTCCTACATTAGATTTCGTTCTAAATGCTTAATCCCTATGTAAAAACGTTAGTTAAGCAAGAATATCGTATTTTTAAAAAAATCTAATGATAGGATTTCCCAGAAAATTGAAAAAACCGAAAAATGTCAAGAGTAAAGT
This sequence comes from Megalopta genalis, assembly GCF_051020955.1. Taxonomy (NCBI): domain Eukaryota; kingdom Metazoa; phylum Arthropoda; class Insecta; order Hymenoptera; family Halictidae; genus Megalopta; species Megalopta genalis. The sequence goes on from NW_027476116.1 coordinate 17,532, forward strand.
GCCATTTTCTGACATCAGATTTCGTTCTAAATGCTTAATCCCTATGTAGAAACGTTAGTTAAGCAAGAATATCGTATTTTTAAAAAAATCTAATGATAGGATTTTTCAGAAAATTGAAAAAACCGTAAAATGTCAAGAGTAAAGTGCCCTTATTTTAAACAATGTATCGTTCTAAATGCTTAATCCCTATGTAAAAAAGTTATTTTAGCAGGAATATGTTATTGAAAAAAATTAGAAAAATTTATTTTAGCCGTAAATCGAAAATAATGGGGACACCGGAGCTGTTCGAAGCGCCGAGCGCGCCGCGTACGCCCGAATATTTTCAAAGTCCCAACGTACCGATCAAGAGTAAAGTACCATTTTCCTACATTAGATTTCGTTCTAAATACTTAATCCCTATGTAAAAACGTTAGTTAAGCAAGAATATCGTATTTTTAAAAAAATCTAATGATAGGATTTTCCAGAAAATTGAAAAAACCGAAAAATGTCAAGAGTAAAGTGCCATTTTCTGACATTAGATTTCGTTCTAAATGCTTAATCCCTATGTAGAAACGTTAGTTAAGCAAGAATATCGTATTTTTAAAAAAATCTAATGATAGGATTTTTCAGAAAATTGAAAAAACCGTAAAATGTCAAGAGTAAAGTGCCCTTATTTTAAACAATGTATCGTTCTAAATGCTTAATCCCTATGTAAAAAAGTTATTTTAGCAGGAATATGTTATTGAATAAAATGAGAAAAATTTATTTTAGCCGTAAATCGAAAATAATGGATCGAGCGAATCGGTCGATTGCGCCGAGACGCGCCATGATGCAACAGACGAGCGATTGGAACGCCCGAATATTTTCAAAGTCCCAACGTACCGATCAAGAGTAAAGTACCATTTTCCTACATTAGATTTCGTTCTAAATGCTTAATCCCTATGTAAAAACGTTAGTTAAGCAAGAATATCGTATTTTTAAAAAAATCTAATGATAGGATTTCCCAGAAAATTGAAAAAACCGAAAAATGTCAAGAGTAAAGTGCCATTTTCTGACATTAGATTTCGTTCTAAATGCTTAATCCCTATGTAGAAACGTTAGTTAAGCAAGAATATCGTATTTTTAAAAAAATCTAATGATAGGATTTTTCAGAAAATTGAAAAAACCGTAAAATGTCAAGAGTAAAGTGCCCTTATTTTAAACAATGTATCGTTCTAAATGCTTAATCCCTATGTAAAAAAGTTATTTTAGCAGGAATATGTTATTGAATAAAATGAGAAAAATTTATTTTAGCCGTAAATCGAAAATAATGGATCGAGCGAATCGGTCGATTGCGCCGAGACGCGCCATGATGCAACAGACGAGCGATTGGAACGCCCGAATATTTTCAAAGTCCCAACGTACCGATCAAGAGTAAAGTACCATTTTCCTACATTAGATTTCGTTCTAAATGCTTAATCCCTATGTAAAAACGTTAGTTAAGCAAGAATATCGTATTTTTAAAAAAATCTAATGATAGGATTTCCCAGAAAATTGAAAAAACCGTAAAATGTCAAGAGTAAAGTGCCATTTTCTGACATTAGATTTCGTTCTAAATGCTTAATCCCTATGTAGAAACGTTAGTTAAGCAAGAATATCGTATTTTTAAAAAAATCTAATGATAGGATTTTTCAGAAAATTGAAAAAACCGTAAAATGTCAAGAGTAAAGTGCCCTTATTTTAAACAATGTATCGTTCTAAATGCTTAATCCCTATGTAAAAAAGTTATTTTAGCAGGAATATGTTATTGAAAAAAATTAGAAAAATTTATTTTAGCCGTAAATCGAAAATAATGGGGACACCGGAGCTGTTCGAAGCGCCGAGCGCGCCGCGTACGCCCGAATATTTTCAAAGTCCCAACGTACCGATCAAGAGTAAAGTACCATTTTCCTACATTAGATTTCGTTCTAAATGCTTAATCCCTATGTAAAAACGTTAGTTAAGCAAGAATATCGTATTTTTAAAAAAATCTAATGATAGGATTTCCCAGAAAATTGAAAAAACCGAAAAATGTCAAGAGTAAAGTGCCATTTTCTGACATCAGATTTCGTTCTAAATGCTTAATCCCTATGTAGAAACGTTAGTTAAGCAAGAATATCGTATTTTTAAAAAAATCTAATGATAGGATTTTCCAGAAAATTGAAAAAACCGAAAAATGTCAAGAGTAAAGTGCCATTTTCTGACATTAGATTTCGTTCTAAATGCTTAATCCCTATGTAGAAACGTTAGTTAAGCAAGAATATCGTATTTTTAAAAAAATCTAATGATAGGATTTTTCAGAAAATTGAAAAAACCGTAAAATGTCAAGAGTAAAGTGCCCTTATTTTAAACAATGTATCGTTCTAAATGCTTAATCCCTATGTAAAAAAGTTATTTTAGCAGGAATATGTTATTGAATAAAATGAGAAAAATTTATTTTAGCCGTAAATCGAAAATAATGGATCGAGCGAATCGGTCGATTGCGCCGAGACGCGCCATGATGCAACAGACGAGCGATTGGAACGCCCGAATATTTTCAAAGTCCCAACGTACCGATCAAGAGTAAAGTACCATTTTCCTACATTAGATTTCGTTCTAAATGCTTAATCCCTATGTAAAAACGTTAGTTAAGCAAGAATATCGTATTTTTAAAAAAATCTAATGATAGGATTTCCCAGAAAATTGAAAAAACCGAAAAATGTCAAGAGTAAAGTGCCATTTTCTGACATTAGATTTCGTTCTAAATGCTTAATCCCTATGTAGAAACGTTAGTTAAGCAAGAATATCGTATTTTTAAAAAAATCTAATGATAGGATTTTTCAGAAAATTGAAAAAACCGTAAAATGTCAAGAGTAAAGTGCCCTTATTTTAAACAATGTATCGTTCTAAATGCTTAATCCCTATGTAAAAAAGTTATTTTAGCAGGAATATGTTATTGAATAAAATGAGAAAAATTTATTTTAGCCGTAAATCGAAAATAATGGATCGAGCGAATCGGTCGATTGCGCCGAGACGCGCCATGATGCAACAGACGAGCGATTGGAACGCCCGAATATTTTCAAAGTCCCAACGTACCGATCAAGAGTAAAGTACCATTTTCCTACATTAGATTTCGTTCTAAATGCTTAATCCCTATGTAAAAACGTTAGTTAAGCAAGAATATCGTATTTTTAAAAAAATCTAATGATAGGATTTCCCAGAAAATTGAAAAAACCGTAAAATGTCAAGAGTAAAGTGCCATTTTCTGACATTAGATTTCGTTCTAAATGCTTAATCCCTATGTAGAAACGTTAGTTAAGCAAGAATATCGTATTTTTAAAAAAATCTAATGATAGGATTTTTCAGAAAATTGAAAAAACCGTAAAATGTCAAGAGTAAAGTGCCCTTATTTTAAACAATGTATCGTTCTAAATGCTTAATCCCTATGTAAAAAAGTTATTTTAGCAGGAATATGTTATTGAAAAAAATTAGAAAAATTTATTTTAGCCGTAAATCGAAAATAATGGGGACACCGGAGCTGTTCGAAGCGCCGAGCGCGCCGCGTACGCCCGAATATTTTCAAAGTCCCAACGTACCGATCAAGAGTAAAGTACCATTTTCCTACATTAGATTTCGTTCTAAATGCTTAATCCCTATGTAAAAACGTTAGTTAAGCAAGAATATCGTATTTTTAAAAAAATCTAATGATAGGATTTCCCAGAAAATTGAAAAAACCGAAAAATGTCAAGAGTAAAGTGCCATTTTCTGACATCAGATTTCGTTCTAAATGCTTAATCCCTATGTAGAAACGTTAGTTAAGCAAGAATATCGTATTTTTAAAAAAATCTAATGATAGGATTTTTCAGAAAATTGAAAAAACCGTAAAATGTCAAGAGTAAAGTGCCCTTATTTTAAACAATGTATCGTTCTAAATGCTTAATCCCTATGTAAAAAAGTTATTTTAGCAGGAATATGTTATTGAAAAAAATTAGAAAAATTTATTTTAGCCGTAAATCGAAAATAATGGGGACACCGGAGCTGTTCGAAGCGCCGAGCGCGCCGCGTACGCCCGAATATTTTCAAAGTCCCAACGTACCGATCAAGAGTAAAGTACCATTTTCCTACATTAGATTTCGTTCTAAATACTTAATCCCTATGTAAAAACGTTAGTTAAGCAAGAATATCGTATTTTTAAAAAAATCTAATGATAGGATTTTCCAGAAAATTGAAAAAACCGAAAAATGTCAAGAGTAAAGTGCCATTTTCTGACATTAGATTTCGTTCTAAATGCTTAATCCCTATGTAGAAACGTTAGTTAAGCAAGAATATCGTATTTTTAAAAAAATCTAATGATAGGATTTTTCAGAAAATTGAAAAAACCGTAAAATGTCAAGAGTAAAGTGCCCTTATTTTAAACAATGTATCGTTCTAAATGCTTAATCCCTATGTAAAAAAGTTATTTTAGCAGGAATATGTTATTGAATAAAATGAGAAAAATTTATTTTAGCCGTAAATCGAAAATAATGGATCGAGCGAATCGGTCGATTGCGCCGAGACGCGCCATGATGCAACAGACGAGCGATTGGAACGCCCGAATATTTTCAAAGTCCCAACGTACCGATCAAGAGTAAAGTACCATTTTCCTACATTAGATTTCGTTCTAAATGCTTAATCCCTATGTAAAAACGTTAGTTAAGCAAGAATATCGTATTTTTAAAAAAATCTAATGATAGGATTTCCCAGAAAATTGAAAAAACCGAAAAATGTCAAGAGTAAAGTGCCATTTTCTGACATTAGATTTCGTTCTAAATGCTTAATCCCTATGTAGAAACGTTAGTTAAGCAAGAATATCGTATTTTTAAAAAAATCTAATGATAGGATTTTTCAGAAAATTGAAAAAACCGTAAAATGTCAAGAGTAAAGTGCCCTTATTTTAAACAATGTATCGTTCTAAATGCTTAATCCCTATGTAAAAAAGTTATTTTAGCAGGAATATGTTATTGAATAAAATGAGAAAAATTTATTTTAGCCGTAAATCGAAAATAATGGATCGAGCGAATCGGTCGATTGCGCCGAGACGCGCCATGATGCAACAGACGAGCGATTGGAACGCCCGAATATTTTCAAAGTCCCAACGTACCGATCAAGAGTAAAGTACCATTTTCCTACATTAGATTTCGTTCTAAATGCTTAATCCCTATGTAAAAACGTTAGTTAAGCAAGAATATCGTATTTTTAAAAAAATCTAATGATAGGATTTCCCAGAAAATTGAAAAAACCGAAAAATGTCAAGAGTAAAGTGCCATTTTCTGACATTAGATTTCGTTCTAAATGCTTAATCCCTATGTAGAAACGTTAGTTAAGCAAGAATATCGTATTTTTAAAAAAATCTAATGATAGGATTTTTCAGAAAATTGAAAAAACCGTAAAATGTCAAGAGTAAAGTGCCCTTATTTTAAACAATGTATCGTTCTAAATGCTTAATCCCTATGTAAAAAAGTTATTTTAGCAGGAATATGTTATTGAAAAAAATTAGAAAAATTTATTTTAGCCGTAAATCGAAAATAATGGGGACACCGGAGCTGTTCGAAGCGCCGAGCGCGCCGTGTACGCCCGAATATTTTCAAAGTCCCAACGTACCGATCAAGAGTAAAGTACCATTTTCCTACATTAGATTTCGTTCTAAATACTTAATCCCTATGTAAAAACGTTAGTTAAGCAAGAATATCGTATTTTTAAAAAAATCTAATGATAGGATTTCCCAGAAAATTGAAAAAACCGAAAAATGTCAAGAGTAAAGTGCCATTTTCTGACATTAGATTTCGTTCTAAATGCTTAATCCCTATGTAGAAACGTTAGTTAAGCAAGAATATCGTATTCTTAAAAAAATCTAATGATAGGATTTTTCAGAAAATTGAAAAAACCGTAAAATGTCAAGAGTAAAGTGCCCTTATTTTAAACAATGTATCGTTCTAAATGCTTAATCCCTATGTAAAAAAGTTATTTAAGCAGGAATATGTTATTGAATAAAATGAGAAAAATTTATTTTAGCCGTAAATCGAAAATAATGGATCGAGCGAATCGGTCGATTGCGCCGAGACGCGCTATGATGCAACAGACGAGCGATTGGAACGCCCGAATATTTTCAAAGTCCCAACGTACCGATCAAGAGTAAAGTACCATTTTCCTACATTAGATTTCGTTCTAAATGCTTAATCCCTATGTAAAAACGTTAGTTAAGCAAGAATATCGTATTTTTAAAAAAATCTAATGATAGGATTTCCCAGAAAATTGAAAAAACCGTAAAATGTCAAGACTAAAGTGCCATTTTCTGACATTAGATTTCGTTCTAAATGCTTAATCCCTATGTAGAAACGTTAGTTAAGCAAGAATATCGTATTTTTAAAAAAATCTAATGATAGGATTTTTCAGAAACTTGAAAAAACCGAAAAATGTCAAGAGTAAAGTGCCATTTTCTGACAATAGATTTCGTTCTAAATGCTTAATCCCTATGTAGAAACGTTAGTTAAGCAAGAATATCGTATTCTTAAAAAAATCTAATGATAGGATTTTTCAGAAAATTGAAAAAACCGTAAAATGTCAAGAGTAAAGTGCCCTTATTTTAAACAATGTATCGTTCTAAATGCTTAATCCCTATGTAAAAAAGTTATTTTAGCAGGAATATGTTATTGAAAAAAATTAGAAAAATTTATTTTAGCCGTAAATCGAAAATAATGGGGACACCGGAGCTGTTCGAAGCGCCGAGCGCGCCGCGTACGCCCGAATATTTTCAAAGTCCCAACGTACCGATCAAGAGTAAAGTACCATTTTCCTACATTAGATTTCGTTCTAAATACTTAATCCCTATGTAAAAACGTTAGTTAAGCAAGAATATTGTATTTTTAAAAAAATCTAATGATAGGATTTTCCAGAAAATTGAAAAAACCGAAAAATGTCAAGAGTAAAGTGCCATTTTCTGACATTAGATTTCGTTCTAAATGCTTAATCCCTATGTAGAAACGTTAGTTAAGCAAGAATATCGTATTTTTAAAAAAATCTAATGATAGGATTTTTCAGAAAATTGAAAAAACCGTAAAATGTCAAGAGTAAAGTGCCCTTATTTTAAACAATGTATCGTTCTAAATGCTTAATCCCTATGTAAAAAAGTTATTTTAGCAGGAATATGTTATTGAATAAAATGAGAAAAATTTATTTTAGCCGTAAATCGAAAATAATGGATCGAGCGAATCGGTCGATTGCGCCGAGACGCGCTATGATGCAACAGACGAGCGATTGGAACGCCCGAATATTTTCAAAGTCCCAACGTACCGATCAAGAGTAAAGTACCATTTTCCTACATTAGATTTCGTTCTAAATACTTAATCCCTATGTAAAAACGTTAGTTAAGCAAGAATATCGTATTTTTAAAAAAATCTAATGATAGGATTTCCCAGAAAATTGAAAAAACCGAAAAATGTCAAGAGTAAAGTGCCATTTTCTGACATTAGATTTCGTTCTAAATGCTTAATCCCTATGTAGAAACGTTAGTTAAGCAAGAATATCGTATTTTTAAAAAAATCTAATGATAGGATTTTTCAGAAAATTGAAAAAACGGTAAAATGTCAAGAGTAAAGTGCCCTTATTTTAAACAATGTATCGTTCTAAATGCTTAATCCCTATGTAAAAAAGTTATTTTAGCAGGAATATGTTATTGAAAAAAATTAGAAAAATTTATTTTAGCCGTAAATCGAAAATAATGGGGACACCGGAGCTGTTCGAAGCGCCGAGCGCGCCGCGTACGCCCGAATATTTTCAAAGTCCCAACGTACCGATCAAGAGTAAAGTACCATTTTCCTACATTAGATTTCGTTCTAAATACTTAATCCCTATGTAAAAACGTTAGTTAAGCAAGAATATCGTATTTTTAAAAAAATCTAATGATAGGATTTCCCAGAAAATTGAAAAAACCGAAAAATGTCAAGAGTAAAGTGCCATTTTCTGACATTAGATTTCGTTCTAAATGCTTAATCCCTGTGTAGAAACGTTAGTTAAGCAAGAATATCGTATTCTTAAAAAAATCTAATGATAGGATTTTTCAGAAAATTGAAAAAACCGTAAAATGTCAAGAGTAAAGTGCCCTTATTTTAAACAATGTATCGTTCTAAATGCTTAATCCCTATGTAAAAAAGTTATTTAAGCAAGAATATGTTATTGAATAAAATGAGAAAAATTTATTTTAGCCGTAAATCGAAAATAATGGATCGAGCGAATCGGTCGATTGCGCCGAGACGCGCCATGATGCAACAGACGAGCGATTGGAACGCCCGAATATTTTCAAAGTCCCAACGTACCGATCAAGAGTAAAGTACCATTTTCCTACATTAGATTTCGTTCTAAATGCTTAATCCCTATGTAAAAACGTTAGTTAAGCAAGAATATCGTATTTTTAAAAAAATCTAATGATAGGATTTCCCAGAAAATTGAAAAAACCGAAAAATGTCAAGAGTAAAGTGCCATTTTCTGACATTAGATTTCGTTCTAAATGCTTAATCCCTATGTAGAAACGTTAGTTAAGCAAGAATATCGTATTTTTAAAAAAATCTAATGATAGGATTTTTCAGAAAATTGAAAAAACCGTAAAATGTCAAGAGTAAAGTGCCCTTATTTTAAACAATGTATCGTTCTAAATGCTTAATCCCTATGTAAAAAAGTTATTTTAGCAGGAATATGTTATTGAATAAAATGAGAAAAATTTATTTTAGCCGTAAATCGAAAATAATGGATCGAGCGAATCGGTCGATTGCGCCGAGACGCGCTATGATGCAACAGACGAGCGATTGGAACGCCCGAATATTTTCAAAGTCCCAACGTACCGATCAAGAGTAAAGTACCATTTTCCTACATTAGATTTCGTTCTAAATACTTAATCCCTATGTAAAAACGTTAGTTAAGCAAGAATATCGTATTTTTAAAAAAATCTAATGATAGGATTTCCCAGAAAATTGAAAAAACCGAAAAATGTCAAGAGTAAAGTGCCATTTTCTGACATTAGATTTCGTTCTAAATGCTTAATCCCTATGTAGAAACGTTAGTTAAGCAAGAATATCGTATTTTTAAAAAAATCTAATGATAGGATTTTTCAGAAAATTGAAAAAACCGTAAAATGTCAAGAGTAAAGTGCCCTTATTTTAAACAATGTATCGTTCTAAATGCTTAATCCCTATGTAAAAAAGTTATTTTAGCAGGAATATGTTATTGAATAAAATGAGAAAAATTTATTTTAGCCGTAAATCGAAAATAATGGATCGAGCGAATCGGTCGATTGCGCCGAGACGCGCCATGATGCAACAGACGAGCGATTGGAACGCCCGAATATTTTCAAAGTCCCAACGTACCGATCAAGAGTAAAGTACCATTTTCCTACATTAGATTTCGTTCTAAATGCTTAATCCCTATGTAAAAACGTTAGTTAAGCAAGAATATCGTATTTTTAAAAAAATCTAATGATAGGATTTCCCAGAAAATTGAAAAAACCGAAAAATGTCAAGAGTAAAGTGCCATTTTCTGACATTAGATTTCGTTCTAAATGCTTAATCCCTATGTAGAAACGTTAGTTAAGCAAGAATATCGTATTTTTAAAAAAATCTAATGATAGGATTTTTCAGAAAATTGAAAAAACCGTAAAATGTCAAGAGTAAAGTGCCCTTATTTTAAACAATGTATCGTTCTAAATGCTTAATCCCTATGTAAAAAAGTTATTTTAGCAGGAATATGTTATTGAATAAAATGAGAAAAATTTATTTTAACCGTAAATCGAAAATAATGGATCGAGCGAATCGGTCGATTGCGCCGAGACGCGCTATGATGCAACAGACGAGCGATTGGAACGCCCGAATATTTTCAAAGTCCCAACGTACCGATCAAGAGTAAAGTACCATTTTCCTACATTAGATTTCGTTCTAAATACTTAATCCCTATGTAAAAACGTTAGTTAAGCAAGAATATCGTATTTTTAAAAAAATCTAATGATAGGATTTCCCAGAAAATTGAAAAAACCGAAAAATGTCAAGAGTAAAGTGCCATTTTCTGACATTAGATTTCGTTCTAAATGCTTAATCCCTATGTAGAAACGTTAGTTAAGCAAGAATATCGTATTTTTAAAAAAATCTAATGATAGGATTTTTCAGAAAATTGAAAAAACCGTAAAATGTCAAGAGTAAAGTGCCCTTATTTTAAACAATGTATCGTTCTAAATGCTTAATCCCTATGTAAAAAAGTTATTTTAGCAGGAATATGTTATTGAATAAAATGAGAAAAATTTATTTTAGCCGTAAATCGAAAATAATGGATCGAGCGAATCGGTCGATTGCGCCGAGACGCGCTATGATGCAACAGACGAGCGATTGGAACGCCCGAATATTTTCAAAGTCCCAACGTACCGATCAAGAGTAAAGTACCATTTTCCTACATTAGATTTCGTTCTAAATACTTAATCCCTATGTAAAAACGTTAGTTAAGCAAGAATATCGTATTTTTAAAAAAATCTAATGATAGGATTTTCCAGAAAATTGAAAAAACCGAAAAATGTCAAGAGTAAAGTGCCATTTTCTGACATTAGATTTCGTTCTAAATGCTTAATCCCTATGTAGAAACGTTAGTTAAGCAAGAATATCGTATTCTTAAAAAAATCTAATGATAGGATTTTTCAGAAAATTGAAAAAACCGTAAAATGTCAAGAGTAAAGTGCCCTTATTTTAAACAATGTATCGTTCTAAATGCTTAATCCCTATGTAAAAAAGTTATTTAAGCAAGAATATGTTATTGAATAAAATGAGAAAAATTTATTTTAGCCGTAAATCGAAAATAATGGATCGAGCGAATCGGTCGATTGCGCCGAGACGCGCTATGATGCAACAGACGAGCGATTGGAACGCCCGAATATTTTCAAAGTCCCAACGTACCGATCAAGAGTAAAGTACCATTTTCCTACATTAGATTTCGTTCTAAATGCTTAATCCCTATGTAAAAACGTTAGTTAAGCAAGAATATCGTATTTTTAAAAAAATCTAATGATAGGATTTCCCAGAAAATTGAAAAAACCGAAAAATGTCAAGAGTAAAGTGCCATTTTCTGACATTAGATTTCGTTCTAAATGCTTAATCCCTATGTAGAAACGTTAGTTAAGCAAGAATATCGTATTTTTAAAAAAATCTAATGATAGGATTTTTCAGAAAATTGAAAAAACCGTAAAATCACAAGAGTAAAGTACCATTATTTTAAACAATATGTCGTTCTAAATGCTTAATCCCTATGTAAAAAAGTTATCTAAGCAAGAATATGTAATTGAAAAAAATTAGAAAAATTTATTTTAGCCGTAAATCGAAAATAATGGGGACACCGGAGCTGTTCGAAGCGCCGAGACGCGCCGCGTACGGCCGAATATTTTCTAAGTCCCAACGTACCGATCAAGAGTAAAGTACCATTTTCCTACATTAGATTTCGTTCTAAATGCTTAATCCCTATGTAAAAACGTTAGTTAAGCAAGAATATCGTATTTTTAAAAAAATCTAATGATAGGATTTCCCAGAAAATTGAAAAAACCGTAAAATGTCAAGAGTAAAGTGCCATTTTCTGACATTAGATTTCGTTCTAAATGCTTAATCCCTATGTAGAAACGTTAGTTAAGCAAGAATATCGTATTTTTAAAAAAATCTAATGATAGGATTTTTCAGAAAATTGAAAAAACCGTAAAATGTCAAGAGTAAAGTGCCCTTATTTTAAACAATGTATCGTTCTAAATGCTTAATCCCTATGTAAAAAAGTTATTTTAGCAGGAATATGTTATTGAAAAAAATTAGAAAAATTTATTTTAGCCGTAAATCGAAAATAATGGGGACACCGGAGCTGTTCGAAGCGCCGAGCGCGCCGCGTACGCCCGAATATTTTCAAAGTCCCAACGTACCGATCAAGAGTAAAGTACCATTTTCCTACATTAGATTTCGTTCTAAATGCTTAATCCCTATGTAAAAACGTTAGTTAAGCAAGAATATCGTATTTTTAAAAAAATCTAATGATAGGATTTCCCAGAAAATTGAAAAAACCGAAAAATGTCAAGAGTAAAGTGCCATTTTCTGACATCAGATTTCGTTCTAAATGCTTAATCCCTATGTAGAAACGTTAGTTAAGCAAGAATATCGTATTTTTAAAAAAATCTAATGATAGGATTTCCCAGAAAATTGAAAAAACCGTAAAATGTCAAGAGTAAAGTGCCATTTTCTGACATTAGATTTCGTTCTAAATGCTTAATCCCTATGTAGAAACGTTAGTTAAGCAAGAATATCGTATTTTTAAAAAAATCTAATGATAGGATTTTTCAGAAAATTGAAAAAACCGTAAAATGTCAAGAGTAAAGTGCCCTTATTTTAAACAATGTATCGTTCTAAATGCTTAATCCCTATGTAAAAAAGTTATTTTAGCAGGAATATGTTATTGAATAAAATGAGAAAAATTTATTTTAGCCGTAAATCGAAAATAATGGATCGAGCGAATCGGTCGATTGCGCCGAGACGCGCCATGATGCAACAGACGAGCGATTGGAACGCCCGAATATTTTCAAAGTCCCAACGTACCGATCAAGAGTAAAGTACCATTTTCCTACATTAGATTTCGTTCTAAATGCTTAATCCCTATGTAAAAACGTTAGTTAAGCAAGAATATCGTATTTTTAAAAAAATCTAATGATAGGATTTCCCAGAAAATTGAAAAAACCGAAAAATGTCAAGAGTAAAGTGCCATTTTCTGACATTAGATTTCGTTCTAAATGCTTAATCCCTATGTAGAAACGTTAGTTAAGCAAGAATATCGTATTTTTAAAAAAATCTAATGATAGGATTTTTCAGAAAATTGAAAAAACCGTAAAATGTCAAGAGTAAAGTGCCCTTATTTTAAACAATGTATCGTTCTAAATGCTTAATCCCTATGTAAAAAAGTTATTTTAGCAGGAATATGTTATTGAATAAAATGAGAAAAATTTATTTTAACCGTAAATCGAAAATAATGGATCGAGCGAATCGGTCGATTGCGCCGAGACGCGCTATGATGCAACAGACGAGCGATTGGAACGCCCGAATATTTTCAAAGTCCCAACGTACCGATCAAGAGTAAAGTACCATTTTCCTACATTAGATTTCGTTCTAAATACTTAATCCCTATGTAAAAACGTTAGTTAAGCAAGAATATCGTATTTTTAAAAAAATCTAATGATAGGATTTCCCAGAAAATTGAAAAAACCGAAAAATGTCAAGAGTAAAGTGCCATTTTCTGACATTAGATTTCGTTCTAAATGCTTAATCCCTATGTAGAAACGTTAGTTAAGCAAGAATATCGTATTTTTAAAAAAATCTAATGATAGGATTTTTCAGAAAATTGAAAAAACCGTAAAATGTCAAGAGTAAAGTGCCCTTATTTTAAACAATGTATCGTTCTAAATGCTTAATCCCTATGTAAAAAAGTTATTTTAGCAGGAATATGTTATTGAATAAAATGAGAAAAATTTATTTTAGCCGTAAATCGAAAATAATGGATCGAGCGAATCGGTCGATTGCGCCGAGACGCGCTATGATGCAACAGACGAGCGATTGGAACGCCCGAATATTTTCAAAGTCCCAACGTACCGATCAAGAGTAAAGTACCATTTTCCTACATTAGATTTCGTTCTAAATACTTAATCCCTATGTAAAAACGTTAGTTAAGCAAGAATATCGTATTTTTAAAAAAATCTAATGATAGGATTTTCCAGAAAATTGAAAAAACCGAAAAATGTCAAGAGTAAAGTGCCATTTTCTGACATTAGATTTCGTTCTAAATGCTTAATCCCTATGTAGAAACGTTAGTTAAGCAAGAATATCGTATTCTTAAAAAAATCTAATGATAGGATTTTTCAGAAAATTGAAAAAACCGTAAAATGTCAAGAGTAAAGTGCCCTTATTTTAAACAATGTATCGTTCTAAATGCTTAATCCCTATGTAAAAAAGTTATTTAAGCAAGAATATGTTATTGAATAAAATGAGAAAAATTTATTTTAGCCGTAAATCGAAAATAATGGATCGAGCGAATCGGTCGATTGCGCCGAGACGCGCTATGATGCAACAGACGAGCGATTGGAACGCCCGAATATTTTCAAAGTCCCAACGTACCGATCAAGAGTAAAGTACCATTTTCCTACATTAGATTTCGTTCTAAATGCTTAATCCCTATGTAAAAACGTTAGTTAAGCAAGAATATCGTATTTTTAAAAAAATCTAATGATAGGATTTCCCAGAAAATTGAAAAAACCGAAAAATGTCAAGAGTAAAGTGCCATTTTCTGACATTAGATTTCGTTCTAAATGCTTAATCCCTATGTAGAAACGTTAGTTAAGCAAGAATATCGTATTTTTAAAAAAATCTAATGATAGGATTTTTCAGAAAATTGAAAAAACCGTAAAATCACAAGAGTAAAGTACCATTATTTTAAACAATATGTCGTTCTAAATGCTTAATCCCTATGTAAAAAAGTTATCTAAGCAAGAATATGTAATTGAAAAAAATTAGAAAAATTTATTTTAGCCGTAAATCGAAAATAATGGGGACACCGGAGCTGTTCGAAGCGCCGAGACGCGCCGCGTACGGCCGAATATTTTCTAAGTCCCAACGTACCGATCAAGAGTAAAGTACCATTTTCCTACATTAGATTTCGTTCTAAATGCTTAATCCCTATGTAAAAACGTTAGTTAAGCAAGAATATCGTATTTTTAAAAAAATCTAATGATAGGATTTCCCAGAAAATTGAAAAAACCGTAAAATGTCAAGAGTAAAGTGCCATTTTCTGACATTAGATTTCGTTCTAAATGCTTAATCCCTATGTAGAAACGTTAGTTAAGCAAGAATATCGTATTTTTAAAAAAATCTAATGATAGGATTTTTCAGAAAATTGAAAAAACCGTAAAATGTCAAGAGTAAAGTGCCCTTATTTTAAACAATGTATCGTTCTAAATGCTTAATCCCTATGTAAAAAAGTTATTTTAGCAGGAATATGTTATTGAAAAAAATTAGAAAAATTTATTTTAGCCGTAAATCGAAAATAATGGGGACACCGGAGCTGTTCGAAGCGCCGAGCGCGCCGCGTACGCCCGAATATTTTCAAAGTCCCAACGTACCGATCAAGAGTAAAGTACCATTTTCCTACATTAGATTTCGTTCTAAATGCTTAATCCCTATGTAAAAACGTTAGTTAAGCAAGAATATCGTATTTTTAAAAAAATCTAATGATAGGATTTCCCAGAAAATTGAAAAAACCGAAAAATGTCAAGAGTAAAGTGCCATTTTCTGACATCAGATTTCGTTCTAAATGCTTAATCCCTATGTAGAAACGTTAGTTAAGCAAGAATATCGTATTTTTAAAAAAATCTAATGATAGGATTTCCCAGAAAATTGAAAAAACCGTAAAATGTCAAGAGTAAAGTGCCATTTTCTGACATTAGATTTCGTTCTAAATGCTTAATCCCTATGTAGAAACGTTAGTTAAGCAAGAATATCGTATTTTTAAAAAAATCTAATGATAGGATTTTTCAGAAAATTGAAAAAACCGTAAAATGTCAAGAGTAAAGTGCCCTTATTTTAAACAATGTATCGTTCTAAATGCTTAATCCCTATGTAAAAAAGTTATTTTAGCAGGAATATGTTATTGAAAAAAATTAGAAAAATTTATTTTAGCCGTAAATCGAAAATAATGGGGACACCGGAGCTGTTCGAAGCGCCGAGCGCGCCGCGTACGCCCGAATATTTTCAAAGTCCCAACGTACCGATCAAGAGTAAAGTACCATTTTCCTACATTAGATTTCGTTCTAAATGCTTAATCCCTATGTAAAAACGTTAGTTAAGCAAGAATATCGTATTTTTAAAAAAATCTAATGATAGGATTTCCCAGAAAATTGAAAAAACCGAAAAATGTCAAGAGTAAAGTGCCATTTTCTGACATTAGATTTCGTTCTAAATGCTTAATCCCTATGTAGAAACGTTAGTTAAGCAAGAATATCGTATTTTTAAAAAAATCTAATGATAGGATTTCCCAGAAAATTGAAAAAACCGAAAAATGTCAAGAGTAAAGTGCCATTTTCTGACATTAGATTTCGTTCTAAATGCTTAATCCCTATGTAGAAACGTTAGTTAAGCAAGAATATCGTATTCTTAAAAAAATCTAATGATAGGATTTTTCAGAAAATTGAAAAAACCGTAAAATGTCAAGAGTAAAGTGCCCTTATTTTAAACAATGTATCGTTCTAAATGCTTAATCCCTATGTAAAAAAGTTATTTAAGCAAGAATATGTTATTGAATAAAATTAGAAAAATTTATTTTAGCCGTAAATCGAAAAAGAGACTGTTCGTTTCTCTGTCTCTCTCGCGCGATCGAACTATCGATGTTTCCCGACAAACTATTGGGAGTTTAATTAAACTTTATACATGAAATTACTCGTTTTGATCCCCGCTACACAGCCGTATACTTTTTATAATTTTGTGGAATCGGGAACCTTGAAATATTTAACATAACGCGGATCGTCTGTCTCTGTCTCTTTCTAGATCGGAATAATCGATGTTTCCCGGCAAACTATTGGGAGATTAATTAAACTTTATACATGAAATTACTCGTTTTGATCCCCGCTACACAGCCGTATACTTTTTATAATTTTGTGGAATCGGGAACCTTGAAATATTTAACATAACGCGGATCGTCTGTCTCTGTCTCTTTCTAGATCGGAAGAATCGATGTTTCCCGGCAAACTATTGGGAGATTAATTAAACTTTATACATGAAATTACTCGTTTTGATCCCCGCTACACAGCCGTATACTTTTTATAATTTTGTGGAATCGGGAACCTTGAAATATTTAACATAACGCGGATCGTCTGTCTCTGTCTCTTTCTAGATCGGAAGAATCGATGTTTCCCGGCAAACTATTGGGAGTTTAATTAAACTTTATACATGAAATTACTCGTTTTGATCCCCGCTACACAGCCGTATACTTTTTATAATTTTGTGGAATCGGGAACCTTGAAATATTTAACATAACGCGGATCGTCTGTCTCTGTCTCTTTCTAGATCGGAAGAATCGATGTTTCCCGGCAAACTATTGGGAGATTAATTAAACTTTATACATGAAATTACTCGTTTTGATCCCCGCTACACAGCCGTATACTTTTTATAATTTTGTGGAATCGGGAACCTTGAAATATTTAACATAACGCGGATCGTCTGTCTCTGTCTCTTTCTAGATCGGAAGAATCGATGTTTCCCGGCAAACTATTGGGAGTTTAATTAAACTTTATACATGAAATTACTCGTTTTGATCCCCGCTACACAGCCGTATACTTTTTATAATTTTGTGGAATCGGGAACCATGAAATATTTAACATAACGCGGATCGTCTGTCTCTGTCTCTTTCTAAATCGGAAGAATC
>NW_027476116.1:40000-42500 GCF_051020955.1 Megalopta genalis
ACTGGGGATCGACCAGGACCTTGTATTTCTTCTGCTTACCGGCAGGCACGATGGAGAGACTCACGCATTTGCGTGCATTGAACGAGAGCCCCTGTTCCTTAGCCCGGGCCTCAACCTCACGTAGGGCTGCGGTCATACCCAACCTGGTCGACGAGACGAGGACTATATCGTCGGCGTATGCGAACGCATTCACCCGACAGCCCTCGATCTCGTAACCGACGTCGCTAGGTACCGATCTTAGTACCTCATCAACGACGAGGCAAAACAGGAGTGTGGAGAGGGGATCCCCCTGCCTCACACCCCTGCTTACGTGGAAGGGCTCCGAACGAGCGCCGTCAACCTCAAACACCGTGGTGCTATTCGCATATAGCCGGGTGGTGTAGCTAACCAATCCCTCCGGCAGACCGGTTCGTCCCAACACGGAGGATATAGCGTGATGGCTCACCGCATCGAACGCCTTGGCGACGTCTAATGAGACCACATGGATCTCTCTTAGACGTCTCCGCGCGTCTTCGAGCAGCGAAGCCAGCACAGCTACATTCTCCGCGCACCCATCATCTAAGCATCGCTGCCTAACGTCCACAAGCCTGGCCGCACGGAGACGTTTGGCCAGGATCTTGTGGAGATGGCGAACGATGACCGATGCGATGCTTAGTGGGCGGAAGTCATTTGGGTCAGAAGACCCATCCTTCTTGGGAACGAACACGGTCCGGCTAATTAGCATTTCCGGAGGGAAACCACCCGATGCGAGCACGGCGTTGAAGAAGACGGCTTTGATGCTCGTCGGAACTGCCTTCCACTGCCTCGCCGTGATGCCATCAATACCGGGTGCCGAAGAATTGGCAACTGTGACAGACGTGACGTCGTCACAGGTCACCGGGTGCCACACGTGCGCCAGGGAGGGCGTTGGTGGTAAACGCCTAGACTGCTCGACGGGGGTGGACTCCTGGGACACGAATGGTCCCCAGTGCGCAGCCATGGCCGCGACATCTGGGGAACGTGTCCCAGGTCCCCCCTCGAGGATCTCCCTGGCCGCTCTAGACATATTTGTCTTGAAGAGCGTTTGCACGCGGGCATAATCCCGGCGACGCTGCCGCTTCTTCGGCACCCTGATGGATGCATCCGGACAAGGAGGTCGCGGTCGTCTCAGGGGAGGAGCAGGGAAAACACCCTGGAGCCACGCATGGAGTCCGGCAGCAACATCGCGCCCGTGGAGGAGGTTGTTTGCGACTCCAACGAGCGCGAGTGCGCCGAACCCCTGGATACGGACGACCTCGGGAAGGAGTTCCCGGATAGCCGTCCGAAATCCATCATGCGGGCTCTCACTCCCCTGCATTGAGCGAGGTGATGGCAGGTGTGATGGGTCCGAAGGTGGTGTTGGACCCATCACATCCTCGTTCCGCGGCGGATCATCACGGATCCCAACCGTGTCGGAACGGAGGGAGGAACCACTTGGTTGGTGATCCGCCACCTGGAGGGCGTGGAGCGCTTGGGCTACAAGATTTTTGTAGTCCGCTCCACGCCTCGCACCCTTGATTGACTCAAGGGTGCGTCCCATGGGGAGCACGGCCATCAGGTGTTGATTGATGAACCGTACTCCCCTGGTGGCGGCAAGTGCTTCCTCCCTCGCCATCAAGCGCAGTTCTTCAGCGCTCCAACGCTTTTTGACTCGCTCAATGTCGACTTCCGCGTTCATCTCGTCCGGATGCATGCGACGTCGGTGGACCCCCAATCCAATCTTGGAGGGGAAGGTGCGGCAACAGTCCGGACACATGAATGTGCCGGTCAGCGGGACGCGCGCCCCAGAGGGCCCTGGATCTATACCACTGATGGTCGGTGGTGGAATTGGGCTCGGTGGAACAAAGGCTGGGGCGGGGGCGGGAGGCCGCAGTGGGGTAGGAACCGGCGGCGCGGCTGCCACGGCCTCGTCTACAGGTCCGGCGAGCCGAGGCCCTCGCCGGAGATTATAATTTTCTTCTCTTTTTTTTGGGCCTGTAGACAAACCAGTACGACGGGGTGGCAGCCCGCCGCACCGGGGAGCTAAAGAGCTCCACCCTCCCCCGGACGACACGATAAATCGTGTCGCCGACTCGCTCCGGCCCGAAGGCGGGGGGCAGGTGCATGGGCCCGAAGGCCCTTAAAGCGAGCCTTTCGCCTGAACCCCGTTGGCATGACCCGGCAGGTACCTATAGGAGGTGGGGAAGACTTGGACGGGAGAGGCTAATGGACCTAACAAGAGGTCTATATTGCGCATCACCGTCCCTGCAACTATAACTCCATTAAGAGAGTCATAGTTACTCCCGCCGTTTACCCGCGCTTTTTTGAATTTCTTCACGTTGACATTCAGAGCACTGGGCAGAAATCACATTGCGTCAACACCCGTGGGGGCCATCGCAATGCTTTGTTTTAATTAGACAGTCGGATTCCCCTAGTCCGTGCCAGTTCTGAGCTGAGCGTTGAATGGCGGCCGAAGAGGACGACCGCACCGATGGGAAACGCC
>NW_027476116.1:45000-47500 GCF_051020955.1 Megalopta genalis
AATTGACCCTCCTGAACACTACATTTCCCAACGGCGGAACTCCGCGGGATTCAGTGCTGGGCTAATTCCTGTTCGCTCGCCGCTACTAAGGAAATCCTGGTTAGTTTCTTTTCCTCCGCTTAGTAATATGCTTAAATTCAGCGGGTAATCTCGCCTACTCTGAGGTCGTCGGAACGTGAAAAAAAATTTTTTCAGAGCTTCCCCCCCCGAAAGCATTTTGCGAAACGTGTACAGAGCAACACAAAAAAAAAAAAAAAATAAAAAAAACACAAAAAACCCTTAAAGCAAAAAAAAAACCGTTTATCGCGCCTCACCAATATATCTTTTATAAAATTCGATATCCTCTCCAAATATAGATCTTCGAAACACTCGCAAGACGATTACAATCGGTATAACTTTAACGTCCGTCCGAAAAGTACTTTCGGGGACTAGACGACCGATTGATCTCGTGCGGTTTCGCTATTCGATCATTTGAAGAGAACAAAAAGATATATGGGGCGACCGACAAACGGTTTTCCGTAGAACCAGACTCGCGATTGCGTTGACACACACACATCATAGCCACACCAATAGAAGAGTTTTAGGACGGTAACCCGGGTGGGGTGTTCTTTACTCAGAATATGTGCAACATCGGATCTATATAGCCATCGATACAATTCGTACACAAATGTGTCGTACGAAGAGAGAGACTTTTTTTCCTCTGGCAACATAACGGTAAGAGACATCCTTCCACACTCATAGGTTCCACTCCCTGGGGCTATGATATATATATATACATATAAATTCAAATTCGAAGCAACGGTCACAATTCTACTCTATATTTTTGCGGGTTATGTGTTCTTTCGTTCAATTTCTTTCATGCGTTCGTTCGATCTCTGTACACAGTCTTCACATAGGACAGACTCGTGTAGTACGCTTTCGTGGGTTAAACCCATCTCGTTTCATTTCAGGCGACGTCGGGAGCGCGTTGAAAATGTACCAGTGAAATCTCGATAGTTCTACGGATACGAATCGTCCCGAAAAAGATTTTGTCACCGCTTCGAAGCGGTGTTTCAGACGGGCGGACGTATATAAAACATATACGACACACGACACCGCCTTCCACACTCACGCTAGTTCGAACACGATTTCCATCTCTCTCGAAGACTGTTAGACGTACGTAAAATTTCTCAATATTCATAGGACCGCGACAAACGCCGACGAAGCGCCCATCATTCGCTCGTACGTATATAGGCAACAAGTGCCATCAACGCAAGCAGTTTATAAGTACGTAAACGACCCTCAGCCAGGCGTGGTCCAGGAATTGTATCCGTGGACCGCAATGTGCGTTCGAAATGTCGATGTTCATGTGTCCTGCAGTTCACACGTTGACGCGCAATTAGCTGCGTTCTTCATCGACCCACGAGCCAAGTGATCCACCGTTCAGGGTAATTTTTCCCTTTTATTCTCTCATATATATAATGTGTATTTGCTATCCACCACATTTTTGTGTTATATTTCGGAACAAGCCGATACCCGAAGAGCTCCAACCAGCGCGCGAAGGAGATTCGGGAGTCGTCGTACAACGACATAATTGTCCCTTAAAGAACGAGATATTTCCGTCGAAACCATATATATATGTACGAGCAAATCCAAAACCACTGTTTTCTTGCAAGTTCGACGGTCGGAGCGAATAGAACATTGAAAAGCCTTCTATCGAAGAAACACAGAGAGTATATCACCTCCAAAAACGACGGGGATATGGATATTCAAACTGGACAATTATCAACCCGATACTGGATTCGAAAAGTTTCTCTCTCCTTTCGTCGTTATTTACACCGGACGGACTCACGGCCGGCTCTAGCTGGGTGTCATATATATATACGTCCCACGCTCATGCTGCCACTAGCGCGCAACAGAGTAGGGTGTCAATGACAACGACACAGCATTGAAACGAGCTACACAAGCCGGTCTCTCTTGATACCAATGTAAACGAGCATTAAGTTATCTTCAGACTGCCCGATATTTTCGTCCTTTGGACTTTCCCAACGATTCCTTTTTTTCTTTTTTTTTTTACACCACAGCGAAGACTTGAGGAAGCGTGATTAGCACGCTCGCATCCCTCCCTGTCCTACTACAACTGTGTGTGTGTGTGTGTGTAAAGAAAGAAAAAAGAATACATTGGCTTTCTCTCTATCGAGAAGATGGCCTACGCAACGCAGATCAAAGGCCTAATACGTGTAATATAATACGCGTCTGGCCGTGTATAAATCACGCACGAATGATCTGGTCGGGCCCAACTCTTCTCGTACGCTTATTTTTCCGTGTTGAGGCACTATCATAAAATCACACAAACCCCAACACGTGTGTGTCTTGGAAGGAAGATGGCCTACGCAACGCAGATCAAAGGCCTAATACGTGTAGTACACACGTCTGCCGTGTAAATCACGCACGAATGATCTGGTCGGGCCCAACTCTTCTCCACCACACCACATCCCAACTTTGTACATTTTTATATATT
>NW_027476116.1:50000-67500 GCF_051020955.1 Megalopta genalis
GAGTCTCGCTATTAACATCTTGTAAGATAAATGTACGTCCCAGCTAAAACGTACAAATACTTCAAGTTAAGTAATAATATATCATCGCTATTGACAAATTTTTAAGATCCAAGACACAGTTCTCTCTATATGTTTTAATATTTTTTATGTACTCAAATATATTCAAAGGAAAAAGTACATGGGTGATGCCATAGTCGTGGAAGCGCGTACGCTCACGCTGATCTTCTGACCGCCGGAAGCACGAAACCTCTGATCTGGGCAAAATCGGCAAGCCGAGGAAGAACGGACAGGACACATGCTGGACTGGCGAGAAAGCGTGTTCTTCCGCTCGCGCTAGGCATTTCGATTTCTGACACCTCTTGATTTAAAAAATCAGTTTTTTGATAGTTTTCTCTCTCCACTGGGCTATTCATTTTAGCCACAGTTTTCAATTGGTACGATTTGCTTCCAAATCTTACAGATGCATTTTAAAAAATTTTTCCATCGCTCGGACAGAAGAGTCGATTGCTCAGTGAGTACGAGTATACATACAAAGTGCATACGGGTAACCAACCCCGTAGGGCTTGCCACATATGGGCCATTCGGTCAAAGACACCGACCCGTGGCCACGCTGTGTGGAGAAAAGTCCGTAACGTAAACGGCACGAAACAGTCAGGACTGAAGCCCCGAAGGAGCTCTGAGACAGCTTCTCGACCGAGATCGTAGAATTGGCCCAAAACCCGCTCTGCTCCGTCCGCCTCGCACGGACCGTGTATCTCTTATAGATACCGAACGGCCGGCAAGGACGCCGGCGCCGCCGGCCGAATAGCACGCGCGCTTACGAGTGTAAACCGCCGCGGCAACAGACCGCCCGGCCGTGCTGTTGTAACATAGCGCGTGAACGAACGAAAAAAAAATTTATAGTAAACATTAAAATAAATTACACCACCGTACACTAGACAAAAAATTACACATTTTTTCCCAATATGAAAATTTTCACAAACTTTTCAAAGTCCCATCGCATCGAGTAAACTTTTTTAATAACGCTTCCGCACGATTCTAAATGCTTAATCCATATGTGAAATCGTTCACTGATCACGAATATCGTATTTAAAAAAATTACAAAAATTTATTTTTCCAAATAATCAAAAAAAACCGAAAAATCACAAGAGTAAAGTACCATTATTTTAAACAATATGTCGTTCTAAATGCTTAATCCCTATGTAAAAAAGTTATCTAAGCAAGAATATGTAATTGAAAAAAATTAGAAAAATTTATTTTAGCCGTAAATCGAAAATAATGGGGACACCGGAGCTGTTCGAAGCGCCGAGACGCGCCGCGTACGGCCGAATATTTTCTAAGTCCCAACGTACCGATCAAGAGTAAAGTACCATTTTCCTACATTAGATTTCGTTCTAAATGCTTAATCCCTATGTAAAAACGTTAGTTAAGCAAGAATATCGTATTTTTAAAAAAATCTAATGATAGGATTTCCCAGAAAATTGAAAAAACCGTAAAATGTCAAGAGTAAAGTGCCATTTTCTGACATTAGATTTCGTTCTAAATGCTTAATCCCTATGTAGAAACGTTAGTTAAGCAAGAATATCGTATTTTTAAAAAAATCTAATGATAGGATTTTTCAGAAAATTGAAAAAACCGTAAAATGTCAAGAGTAAAGTGCCCTTATTTTAAACAATGTATCGTTCTAAATGCTTAATCCCTATGTAAAAAAGTTATTTTAGCAGGAATATGTTATTGAAAAAAATTAGAAAAATTTATTTTAGCCGTAAATCGAAAATAATGGGGACACCGGAGCTGTTCGAAGCGCCGAGCGCGCCGCGTACGCCCGAATATTTTCAAAGTCCCAACGTACCGATCAAGAGTAAAGTACCATTTTCCTACATTAGATTTCGTTCTAAATGCTTAATCCCTATGTAAAAACGTTAGTTAAGCAAGAATATCGTATTTTTAAAAAAATCTAATGATAGGATTTCCCAGAAAATTGAAAAAACCGAAAAATGTCAAGAGTAAAGTGCCATTTTCTGACATCAGATTTCGTTCTAAATGCTTAATCCCTATGTAGAAACGTTAGTTAAGCAAGAATATCGTATTTTTAAAAAAATCTAATGATAGGATTTTTCAGAAAATTGAAAAAACCGTAAAATGTCAAGAGTAAAGTGCCCTTATTTTAAACAATGTATCGTTCTAAATGCTTAATCCCTATGTAAAAAAGTTATTTTAGCAGGAATATGTTATTGAAAAAAATTAGAAAAATTTATTTTAGCCGTAAATCGAAAATAATGGGGACACCGGAGCTGTTCGAAGCGCCGAGCGCGCCGCGTACGCCCGAATATTTTCAAAGTCCCAACGTACCGATCAAGAGTAAAGTACCATTTTCCTACATTAGATTTCGTTCTAAATACTTAATCCCTATGTAAAAACGTTAGTTAAGCAAGAATATCGTATTTTTAAAAAAATCTAATGATAGGATTTTCCAGAAAATTGAAAAAACCGAAAAATGTCAAGAGTAAAGTGCCATTTTCTGACATTAGATTTCGTTCTAAATGCTTAATCCCTATGTAGAAACGTTAGTTAAGCAAGAATATCGTATTTTTAAAAAAATCTAATGATAGGATTTTTCAGAAAATTGAAAAAACCGTAAAATGTCAAGAGTAAAGTGCCCTTATTTTAAACAATGTATCGTTCTAAATGCTTAATCCCTATGTAAAAAAGTTATTTTAGCAGGAATATGTTATTGAATAAAATGAGAAAAATTTATTTTAGCCGTAAATCGAAAATAATGGATCGAGCGAATCGGTCGATTGCGCCGAGACGCGCCATGATGCAACAGACGAGCGATTGGAACGCCCGAATATTTTCAAAGTCCCAACGTACCGATCAAGAGTAAAGTACCATTTTCCTACATTAGATTTCGTTCTAAATGCTTAATCCCTATGTAAAAACGTTAGTTAAGCAAGAATATCGTATTTTTAAAAAAATCTAATGATAGGATTTCCCAGAAAATTGAAAAAACCGAAAAATGTCAAGAGTAAAGTGCCATTTTCTGACATTAGATTTCGTTCTAAATGCTTAATCCCTATGTAGAAACGTTAGTTAAGCAAGAATATCGTATTTTTAAAAAAATCTAATGATAGGATTTTTCAGAAAATTGAAAAAACCGTAAAATGTCAAGAGTAAAGTGCCCTTATTTTAAACAATGTATCGTTCTAAATGCTTAATCCCTATGTAAAAAAGTTATTTTAGCAGGAATATGTTATTGAATAAAATGAGAAAAATTTATTTTAGCCGTAAATCGAAAATAATGGATCGAGCGAATCGGTCGATTGCGCCGAGACGCGCTATGATGCAACAGACGAGCGATTGGAACGCCCGAATATTTTCAAAGTCCCAACGTACCGATCAAGAGTAAAGTACCATTTTCCTACATTAGATTTCGTTCTAAATACTTAATCCCTATGTAAAAACGTTAGTTAAGCAAGAATATCGTATTTTTAAAAAAATCTAATGATAGGATTTTCCAGAAAATTGAAAAAACCGAAAAATGTCAAGAGTAAAGTGCCATTTTCTGACATTAGATTTCGTTCTAAATGCTTAATCCCTATGTAGAAACGTTAGTTAAGCAAGAATATCGTATTTTTAAAAAAATCTAATGATAGGATTTTTCAGAAAATTGAAAAAACCGTAAAATGTCAAGAGTAAAGTGCCCTTATTTTAAACAATGTATCGTTCTAAATGCTTAATCCCTATGTAAAAAAGTTATTTTAGCAGGAATATGTTATTGAAAAAAATTAGAAAAATTTATTTTAGCCGTAAATCGAAAATAATGGGGACACCGGAGCTGTTCGAAGCGCCGAGCGCGCCGCGTACGCCCGAATATTTTCAAAGTCCCAACGTACCGATCAAGAGTAAAGTACCATTTTCCTACATTAGATTTCGTTCTAAATACTTAATCCCTATGTAAAAACGTTAGTTAAGCAAGAATATCGTATTTTTAAAAAAATCTAATGATAGGATTTTCCAGAAAATTGAAAAAACCGAAAAATGTCAAGAGTAAAGTGCCATTTTCTGACATTAGATTTCGTTCTAAATGCTTAATCCCTATGTAGAAACGTTAGTTAAGCAAGAATATCGTATTCTTAAAAAAATCTAATGATAGGATTTTTCAGAAAATTGAAAAAACCGTAAAATGTCAAGAGTAAAGTGCCCTTATTTTAAACAATGTATCGTTCTAAATGCTTAATCCCTATGTAAAAAAGTTATTTAAGCAAGAATATGTTATTGAATAAAATGAGAAAAATTTATTTTAGCCGTAAATCGAAAATAATGGATCGAGCGAATCGGTCGATTGCGCCGAGACGCGCCATGATGCAACAGACGAGCGATTGGAACGCCCGAATATTTTCAAAGTCCCAACGTACCGATCAAGAGTAAAGTACCATTTTCCTACATTAGATTTCGTTCTAAATGCTTAATCCCTATGTAAAAACGTTAGTTAAGCAAGAATATCGTATTTTTAAAAAAATCTAATGATAGGATTTCCCAGAAAATTGAAAAAACCGAAAAATGTCAAGAGTAAAGTGCCATTTTCTGACATTAGATTTCGTTCTAAATGCTTAATCCCTATGTAGAAACGTTAGTTAAGCAAGAATATCGTATTTTTAAAAAAATCTAATGATAGGATTTTTCAGAAAATTGAAAAAACCGTAAAATCACAAGAGTAAAGTACCATTATTTTAAACAATATGTCGTTCTAAATGCTTAATCCCTATGTAAAAAAGTTATCTAAGCAAGAATATGTAATTGAAAAAAATTAGAAAAATTTATTTTAGCCGTAAATCGAAAATAATGGGGACACCGGAGCTGTTCGAAGCGCCGAGACGCGCCGCGTACGGCCGAATATTTTCTAAGTCCCAACGTACCGATCAAGAGTAAAGTACCATTTTCCTACATTAGATTTCGTTCTAAATGCTTAATCCCTATGTAAAAACGTTAGTTAAGCAAGAATATCGTATTTTTAAAAAAATCTAATGATAGGATTTCCCAGAAAATTGAAAAAACCGTAAAATGTCAAGAGTAAAGTGCCATTTTCTGACATTAGATTTCGTTCTAAATGCTTAATCCCTATGTAGAAACGTTAGTTAAGCAAGAATATCGTATTTTTAAAAAAATCTAATGATAGGATTTTTCAGAAAATTGAAAAAACCGTAAAATGTCAAGAGTAAAGTGCCCTTATTTTAAACAATGTATCGTTCTAAATGCTTAATCCCTATGTAAAAAAGTTATTTTAGCAGGAATATGTTATTGAAAAAAATTAGAAAAATTTATTTTAGCCGTAAATCGAAAATAATGGATCGAGCGAATCGGTCGATTGCGCCGAGACGCGCCATGATGCAACAGACGAGCGATTGGAACGCCCGAATATTTTCAAAGTCCCAACGTACCGATCAAGAGTAAAGTACCATTTTCCTACATTAGATTTCGTTCTAAATGCTTAATCCCTATGTAAAAACGTTAGTTAAGCAAGAATATCGTATTTTTAAAAAAATCTAATGATAGGATTTCCCAGAAAATTGAAAAAACCGAAAAATGTCAAGAGTAAAGTGCCATTTTCTGACATTAGATTTCGTTCTAAATGCTTAATCCCTATGTAGAAACGTTAGTTAAGCAAGAATATCGTATTTTTAAAAAAATCTAATGATAGGATTTTTCAGAAAATTGAAAAAACCGTAAAATGTCAAGAGTAAAGTGCCCTTATTTTAAACAATGTATCGTTCTAAATGCTTAATCCCTATGTAAAAAAGTTATTTTAGCAGGAATATGTTATTGAATAAAATGAGAAAAATTTATTTTAGCCGTAAATCGAAAATAATGGATCGAGCGAATCGGTCGATTGCGCCGAGACGCGCCATGATGCAACAGACGAGCGATTGGAACGCCCGAATATTTTCAAAGTCCCAACGTACCGATCAAGAGTAAAGTACCATTTTCCTACATTAGATTTCGTTCTAAATGCTTAATCCCTATGTAAAAACGTTAGTTAAGCAAGAATATCGTATTTTTAAAAAAATCTAATGATAGGATTTCCCAGAAAATTGAAAAAACCGTAAAATGTCAAGAGTAAAGTGCCATTTTCTGACATTAGATTTCGTTCTAAATGCTTAATCCCTATGTAGAAACGTTAGTTAAGCAAGAATATCGTATTTTTAAAAAAATCTAATGATAGGATTTTTCAGAAAATTGAAAAAACCGTAAAATGTCAAGAGTAAAGTGCCCTTATTTTAAACAATGTATCGTTCTAAATGCTTAATCCCTATGTAAAAAAGTTATTTTAGCAGGAATATGTTATTGAAAAAAATTAGAAAAATTTATTTTAGCCGTAAATCGAAAATAATGGGGACACCGGAGCTGTTCGAAGCGCCGAGCGCGCCGCGTACGCCCGAATATTTTCAAAGTCCCAACGTACCGATCAAGAGTAAAGTACCATTTTCCTACATTAGATTTCGTTCTAAATGCTTAATCCCTATGTAAAAACGTTAGTTAAGCAAGAATATCGTATTTTTAAAAAAATCTAATGATAGGATTTCCCAGAAAATTGAAAAAACCGAAAAATGTCAAGAGTAAAGTGCCATTTTCTGACATCAGATTTCGTTCTAAATGCTCAATCCCTATGTAGAAACGTTAGTTAAGCAAGAATATCGTATTTTTAAAAAAATCTAATGATAGGATTTTTCAGAAAATTGAAAAAACCGTAAAATGTCAAGAGTAAAGTGCCCTTATTTTAAACAATGTATCGTTCTAAATGCTTAATCCCTATGTAAAAAAGTTATTTTAGCAGGAATATGTTATTGAAAAAAATTAGAAAAATTTATTTTAGCCGTAAATCGAAAATAATGGGGACACCGGAGCTGTTCGAAGCGCCGAGCGCGCCGCGTACGCCCGAATATTTTCAAAGTCCCAACGTACCGATCAAGAGTAAAGTACCATTTTCCTACATTAGATTTCGTTCTAAATACTTAATCCCTATGTAAAAACGTTAGTTAAGCAAGAATATCGTATTTTTAAAAAAATCTAATGATAGGATTTTCCAGAAAATTGAAAAAACCGAAAAATGTCAAGAGTAAAGTGCCATTTTCTGACATTAGATTTCGTTCTAAATGCTTAATCCCTATGTAGAAACGTTAGTTAAGCAAGAATATCGTATTTTTAAAAAAATCTAATGATAGGATTTTTCAGAAAATTGAAAAAACCGTAAAATGTCAAGAGTAAAGTGCCCTTATTTTAAACAATGTATCGTTCTAAATGCTTAATCCCTATGTAAAAAAGTTATTTTAGCAGGAATATGTTATTGAATAAAATGAGAAAAATTTATTTTAGCCGTAAATCGAAAATAATGGATCGAGCGAATCGGTCGATTGCGCCGAGACGCGCCATGATGCAACAGACGAGCGATTGGAACGCCCGAATATTTTCAAAGTCCCAACGTACCGATCAAGAGTAAAGTACCATTTTCCTACATTAGATTTCGTTCTAAATGCTTAATCCCTATGTAAAAACGTTAGTTAAGCAAGAATATCGTATTTTTAAAAAAATCTAATGATAGGATTTCCCAGAAAATTGAAAAAACCGAAAAATGTCAAGAGTAAAGTGCCATTTTCTGACATTAGATTTCGTTCTAAATGCTTAATCCCTATGTAGAAACGTTAGTTAAGCAAGAATATCGTATTTTTAAAAAAATCTAATGATAGGATTTTTCAGAAAATTGAAAAAACCGTAAAATGTCAAGAGTAAAGTGCCCTTATTTTAAACAATGTATCGTTCTAAATGCTTAATCCCTATGTAAAAAAGTTATTTTAGCAGGAATATGTTATTGAATAAAATGAGAAAAATTTATTTTAGCCGTAAATCGAAAATAATGGATCGAGCGAATCGGTCGATTGCGCCGAGACGCGCCATGATGCAACAGACGAGCGATTGGAACGCCCGAATATTTTCAAAGTCCCAACGTACCGATCAAGAGTAAAGTACCATTTTCCTACATTAGATTTCGTTCTAAATGCTTAATCCCTATGTAAAAACGTTAGTTAAGCAAGAATATCGTATTTTTAAAAAAATCTAATGATAGGATTTCCCAGAAAATTGAAAAAACCGTAAAATGTCAAGAGTAAAGTGCCATTTTCTGACATTAGATTTCGTTCTAAATGCTTAATCCCTATGTAGAAACGTTAGTTAAGCAAGAATATCGTATTTTTAAAAAAATCTAATGATAGGATTTTTCAGAAAATTGAAAAAACCGTAAAATGTCAAGAGTAAAGTGCCCTTATTTTAAACAATGTATCGTTCTAAATGCTTAATCCCTATGTAAAAAAGTTATTTTAGCAGGAATATGTTATTGAAAAAAATTAGAAAAATTTATTTTAGCCGTAAATCGAAAATAATGGGGACACCGGAGCTGTTCGAAGCGCCGAGCGCGCCGTGTACGCCCGAATATTTTCAAAGTCCCAACGTACCGATCAAGAGTAAAGTACCATTTTCCTACATTAGATTTCGTTCTAAATACTTAATCCCTATGTAAAAACGTTAGTTAAGCAAGAATATCGTATTTTTAAAAAAATCTAATGATAGGATTTCCCAGAAAATTGAAAAAACCGAAAAATGTCAAGAGTAAAGTGCCATTTTCTGACATTAGATTTCGTTCTAAATGCTTAATCCCTATGTAGAAACGTTAGTTAAGCAAGAATATCGTATTCTTAAAAAAATCTAATGATAGGATTTTTCAGAAAATTGAAAAAACCGTAAAATGTCAAGAGTAAAGTGCCCTTATTTTAAACAATGTATCGTTCTAAATGCTTAATCCCTATGTAAAAAAGTTATTTAAGCAGGAATATGTTATTGAATAAAATGAGAAAAATTTATTTTAGCCGTAAATCGAAAATAATGGATCGAGCGAATCGGTCGATTGCGCCGAGACGCGCTATGATGCAACAGACGAGCGATTGGAACGCCCGAATATTTTCAAAGTCCCAACGTACCGATCAAGAGTAAAGTACCATTTTCCTACATTAGATTTCGTTCTAAATGCTTAATCCCTATGTAAAAACGTTAGTTAAGCAAGAATATCGTATTTTTAAAAAAATCTAATGATAGGATTTCCCAGAAAATTGAAAAGACCGTAAAATGTCAAGACTAAAGTGCCATTTTCTGACATTAGATTTCGTTCTAAATGCTTAATCCCTATGTAGAAACGTTAGTTAAGCAAGAATATCGTATTTTTAAAAAAATCTAATGATAGGATTTTTCAGAAACTTGAAAAAACCGAAAAATGTCAAGAGTAAAGTGCCATTTTCTGACAATAGATTTCGTTCTAAATGCTTAATCCCTATGTAGAAACGTTAGTTAAGCAAGAATATCGTATTCTTAAAAAAATCTAATGATAGGATTTTTCAGAAAATTGAAAAAACCGTAAAATGTCAAGAGTAAAGTGCCCTTATTTTAAACAATGTATCGTTCTAAATGCTTAATCCCTATGTAAAAAAGTTATTTTAGCAGGAATATGTTATTGAAAAAAATTAGAAAAATTTATTTTAGCCGTAAATCGAAAATAATGGGGACACCGGAGCTGTTCGAAGCGCCGAGCGCGCCGCGTACGCCCGAATATTTTCAAAGTCCCAACGTACCGATCAAGAGTAAAGTACCATTTTCCTACATTAGATTTCGTTCTAAATACTTAATCCCTATGTAAAAACGTTAGTTAAGCAAGAATATTGTATTTTTAAAAAAATCTAATGATAGGATTTTCCAGAAAATTGAAAAAACCGAAAAATGTCAAGAGTAAAGTGCCATTTTCTGACATTAGATTTCGTTCTAAATGCTTAATCCCTATGTAGAAACGTTAGTTAAGCAAGAATATCGTATTCTTAAAAAAATCTAATGATAGGATTTTTCAGAAAATTGAAAAAACCGTAAAATGTCAAGAGTAAAGTGCCCTTATTTTAAACAATGTATCGTTCTAAATGCTTAATCCCTATGTAAAAAAGTTATTTTAGCAGGAATATGTTATTGAAAAAAATTAGAAAAATTTATTTTAGCCGTAAATCGAAAATAATGGGGACACCGGAGCTGTTCGAAGCGCCGAGCGCGCCGCGTACGCCCGAATATTTTCAAAGTCCCAACGTACCGATCAAGAGTAAAGTACCATTTTCCTACATTAGATTTCGTTCTAAATGCTTAATCCCTATGTAAAAACGTTAGTTAAGCAAGAATATCGTATTTTTAAAAAAATCTAATGATAGGATTTCCCAGAAAATTGAAAAAACCGAAAAATGTCAAGAGTAAAGTGCCATTTTCTGACATCAGATTTCGTTCTAAATGCTTAATCCCTATGTAGAAACGTTAGTTAAGCAAGAATATCGTATTTTTAAAAAAATCTAATGATAGGATTTTTCAGAAAATTGAAAAAACCGTAAAATGTCAAGAGTAAAGTGCCCTTATTTTAAACAATGTATCGTTCTAAATGCTTAATCCCTATGTAAAAAAGTTATTTTAGCAGGAATATGTTATTGAAAAAAATTAGAAAAATTTATTTTAGCCGTAAATCGAAAATAATGGGGACACCGGAGCTGTTCGAAGCGCCGAGCGCGCCGCGTCCGCCCGAATATTTTCAAAGTCCCAACGTACCGATCAAGAGTAAAGTACCATTTTCCTACATTAGATTTCGTTCTAAATACTTAATCCCTATGTAAAAACGTTAGTTAAGCAAGAATATCGTATTTTTAAAAAAATCTAATGATAGGATTTTCCAGAAAATTGAAAAAACCGAAAAATGTCAAGAGTAAAGTGCCATTTTCTGACATTAGATTTCGTTCTAAATGCTTAATCCCTATGTAGAAACGTTAGTTAAGCAAGAATATCGTATTTTTAAAAAAATCTAATGATAGGATTTTTCAGAAAATTGAAAAAACCGTAAAATGTCAAGAGTAAAGTGCCCTTATTTTAAACAATGTATCGTTCTAAATGCTTAATCCCTATGTAAAAAAGTTATTTTAGCAGGAATATGTTATTGAATAAAATGAGAAAAATTTATTTTAGCCGTAAATCGAAAATAATGGATCGAGCGAATCGGTCGATTGCGCCGAGACGCGCCATGATGCAACAGACGAGCGATTGGAACGCCCGAATATTTTCAAAGTCCCAACGTACCGATCAAGAGTAAAGTACCATTTTCCTACATTAGATTTCGTTCTAAATGCTTAATCCCTATGTAAAAACGTTAGTTAAGCAAGAATATCGTATTTTTAAAAAAATCTAATGATAGGATTTCCCAGAAAATTGAAAAAACCGAAAAATGTCAAGAGTAAAGTGCCATTTTCTGACATTAGATTTCGTTCTAAATGCTTAATCCCTATGTAGAAACGTTAGTTAAGCAAGAATATCGTATTTTTAAAAAAATCTAATGATAGGATTTTTCAGAAAATTGAAAAAACCGTAAAATGTCAAGAGTAAAGTGCCCTTATTTTAAACAATGTATCGTTCTAAATGCTTAATCCCTATGTAAAAAAGTTATTTTAGCAGGAATATGTTATTGAATAAAATGAGAAAAATTTATTTTAGCCGTAAATCGAAAATAATGGATCGAGCGAATCGGTCGATTGCGCCGAGACGCGCCATGATGCAACAGACGAGCGATTGGAACGCCCGAATATTTTCAAAGTCCCAACGTACCGATCAAGAGTAAAGTACCATTTTCCTACATTAGATTTCGTTCTAAATGCTTAATCCCTATGTAAAAACGTTAGTTAAGCAAGAATATCGTATTTTTAAAAAAATCTAATGATAGGATTTCCCAGAAAATTGAAAAAACCGTAAAATGTCAAGAGTAAAGTGCCATTTTCTGACATTAGATTTCGTTCTAAATGCTTAATCCCTATGTAGAAACGTTAGTTAAGCAAGAATATCGTATTTTTAAAAAAATCTAATGATAGGATTTTTCAGAAAATTGAAAAAACCGTAAAATGTCAAGAGTAAAGTGCCCTTATTTTAAACAATGTATCGTTCTAAATGCTTAATCCCTATGTAAAAAAGTTATTTTAGCAGGAATATGTTATTGAAAAAAATTAGAAAAATTTATTTTAGCCGTAAATCGAAAATAATGGGGACACCGGAGCTGTTCGAAGCGCCGAGCGCGCCGCGTACGCCCGAATATTTTCAAAGTCCCAACGTACCGATCAAGAGTAAAGTACCATTTTCCTACATTAGATTTCGTTCTAAATGCTTAATCCCTATGTAAAAACGTTAGTTAAGCAAGAATATCGTATTTTTAAAAAAATCTAATGATAGGATTTCCCAGAAAATTGAAAAAACCGAAAAATGTCAAGAGTAAAGTGCCATTTTCTGACATCAGATTTCGTTCTAAATGCTTAATCCCTATGTAGAAACGTTAGTTAAGCAAGAATATCGTATTTTTAAAAAAATCTAATGATAGGATTTTTCAGAAAATTGAAAAAACCGTAAAATGTCAAGAGTAAAGTGCCCTTATTTTAAACAATGTATCGTTCTAAATGCTTAATCCCTATGTAAAAAAGTTATTTTAGCAGGAATATGTTATTGAAAAAAATTAGAAAAATTTATTTTAGCCGTAAATCGAAAATAATGGGGACACCGGAGCTGTTCGAAGCGCCGAGCGCGCCGCGTACGCCCGAATATTTTCAAAGTCCCAACGTACCGATCAAGAGTAAAGTACCATTTTCCTACATTAGATTTCGTTCTAAATACTTAATCCCTATGTAAAAACGTTAGTTAAGCAAGAATATCGTATTTTTAAAAAAATCTAATGATAGGATTTTCCAGAAAATTGAAAAAACCGAAAAATGTCAAGAGTAAAGTGCCATTTTCTGACATTAGATTTCGTTCTAAATGCTTAATCCCTATGTAGAAACGTTAGTTAAGCAAGAATATCGTATTTTTAAAAAAATCTAATGATAGGATTTTTCAGAAAATTGAAAAAACCGTAAAATGTCAAGAGTAAAGTGCCCTTATTTTAAACAATGTATCGTTCTAAATGCTTAATCCCTATGTAAAAAAGTTATTTTAGCAGGAATATGTTATTGAATAAAATGAGAAAAATTTATTTTAGCCGTAAATCGAAAATAATGGATCGAGCGAATCGGTCGATTGCGCCGAGACGCGCCATGATGCAACAGACGAGCGATTGGAACGCCCGAATATTTTCAAAGTCCCAACGTACCGATCAAGAGTAAAGTACCATTTTCCTACATTAGATTTCGTTCTAAATGCTTAATCCCTATGTAAAAACGTTAGTTAAGCAAGAATATCGTATTTTTAAAAAAATCTAATGATAGGATTTCCCAGAAAATTGAAAAAACCGAAAAATGTCAAGAGTAAAGTGCCATTTTCTGACATTAGATTTCGTTCTAAATGCTTAATCCCTATGTAGAAACGTTAGTTAAGCAAGAATATCGTATTCTTAAAAAAATCTAATGATAGGATTTTTCAGAAAATTGAAAAAACCGTAAAATGTCAAGAGTAAAGTGCCCTTATTTTAAACAATGTATCGTTCTAAATGCTTAATCCCTATGTAAAAAAGTTATTTAAGCAAGAATATGTTATTGAATAAAATGAGAAAAATTTATTTTAGCCGTAAATCGAAAATAATGGATCGAGCGAATCGGTCGATTGCGCCGAGACGCGCTATGATGCAACAGACGAGCGATTGGAACGCCCGAATATTTTCAAAGTCCCAACGTACCGATCAAGAGTAAAGTACCATTTTCCTACATTAGATTTCGTTCTAAATGCTTAATCCCTATGTAAAAACGTTAGTTAAGCAAGAATATCGTATTTTTAAAAAAATCTAATGATAGGATTTCCCAGAAAATTGAAAAAACCGAAAAATGTCAAGAGTAAAGTGCCATTTTCTGACATTAGATTTCGTTCTAAATGCTTAATCCCTATGTAGAAACGTTAGTTAAGCAAGAATATCGTATTTTTAAAAAAATCTAATGATAGGATTTTTCAGAAAATTGAAAAAACCGTAAAATGTCAAGAGTAAAGTGCCCTTATTTTAAACAATGTATCGTTCTAAATGCTTAATCCCTATGTAAAAAAGTTATTTTAGCAGGAATATGTTATTGAATAAAATGAGAAAAATTTATTTTAGCCGTAAATCGAAAATAATGGATCGAGCGAATCGGTCGATTGCGCCGAGACGCGCCATGATGCAACAGACGAGCGATTGGAACGCCCGAATATTTTCAAAGTCCCAACGTACCGATCAAGAGTAAAGTACCATTTTCCTACATTAGATTTCGTTCTAAATACTTAATCCCTATGTAAAAACGTTAGTTAAGCAAGAATATCGTATTTTTAAAAAAATCTAATGATAGGATTTCCCAGAAAATTGAAAAAACCGAAAAATGTCAAGAGTAAAGTGCCATTTTCTGACATTAGATTTCGTTCTAAATGCTTAATCCCTATGTAGAAACGTTAGTTAAGCAAGAATATCGTATTTTTAAAAAAATCTAATGATAGGATTTCCCAGAAAATTGAAAAAACCGAAAAATGTCAAGAGTAAAGTGCCATTTTCTGACATTAGATTTCGTTCTAAATGCTTAATCCCTATGTAGAAACGTTAGTTAAGCAAGAATATCGTATTCTTAAAAAAATCTAATGATAGGATTTTTCAGAAAATTGAAAAAACCGTAAAATGTCAAGAGTAAAGTGCCCTTATTTTAAACAATGTATCGTTCTAAATGCTTAATCCCTATGTAAAAAAGTTATTTAAGCAAGAATATGTTATTGAATAAAATTAGAAAAATTTATTTTAGCCGTAAATCGAAAAAGAGACTGTTCGTTTCTCTGTCTCTCTCGCGCGATCGAACTATCGATGTTTCCCGACAAACTATTGGGAGTTTAATTAAACTTTATACATGAAATTACTCGTTTTGATCCCCGCTACACAGCCGTATACTTTTTATAATTTTGTGGAATCGGGAACCTTGAAATATTTAACATAACGCGGATCGTCTGTCTCTGTCTCTTTCTAGATCGGAATAATCGATGTTTCCCGGCAAACTATTGGGAGATTAATTAAACTTTATACATGAAATTACTCGTTTTGATCCCCGCTACACAGCCGTATACTTTTTATAATTTTGTGGAATCGGGAACCTTGAAATATTTAACATAACGCGGATCGTCTGTCTCTGTCTCTTTCTAGATCGGAAGAATCGATGTTTCCCGGCAAACTATTGGGAGATTAATTAAACTTTATACATGAAATTACTCGTTTTGATCCCCGCTACACAGCCGTATACTTTTTATAATTTTGTGGAATCGGGAACCTTGAAATATTTAACATAACGCGGATCGTCTGTCTCTGTCTCTTTCTAGATCGGAAGAATCGATGTTTCCCGGCAAACTATTGGGAGTTTAATTAAACTTTATACATGAAATTACTCGTTTTGATCCCCGCTACACAGCCGTATACTTTTTATAATTTTGTGGAATCGGGAACCTTGAAATATTTAACATAACGCGGATCGTCTGTCTCTGTCTCTTTCTAGATCGGAAGAATCGATGTTTCCCGGCAAACTATTGGGAGATTAATTAAACTTTATACATGAAATTACTCGTTTTGATCCCCGCTACACAGCCGTATACTTTTTATAATTTTGTGGAATCGGGAACCTTGAAATATTTAACATAACGCGGATCGTCTGTCTCTGTCTCTTTCTAGATCGGAAGAATCGATGTTTCCCGGCAAACTATTGGGAGTTTAATTAAACTTTATACATGAAATTACTCGTTTTGATCCCCGCTACACAGCCGTATACTTTTTATAATTTTGTGGAATCGGGAACCATGAAATATTTAACATAACGCGGATCGTCTGTCTCTGTCTCTTTCTAAATCGGAAGAATCGATGTTTCCCGGCAAACTATTGGGAGTTTAATTAAACTTTATACATGAAATTACTCGTTTTGATCCCCGCTACACAGCCGTATACTTTTTATAATTTTGTGGAATCGGGAACCTTGAAATATTTAACATAACGCGGATCGTCTGTCTCTGTCTCTTTCTAGATCGGAAGAATCGATGTTTCCCGGCAAACTATTGGGAGATTAATTAAACTTTATACATGAAATTACTCGTTTTGATCCCCGCTACACAGCCGTATACTTTTTATAATTTTGTGGAATCGGGAACCTTGAAATATTTAACATAACGCGGATCGTCTGTCTCTGTCTCTTTCTAGATCGGAAGAATCGATGTTTCCCGGCAAACTATTGGGAGTTTAATTAAACTTTATACATGAAATTACTCGTTTTGATCCCCGCTACACAGCCGTATACTTTTTATAATTTTGTGGAATCGGGAACCTTGAAATATTTAACATAACGCGGATCGTCTGTCTCTGTCTCTTTCTAGATCGGAATAATCGATGTTTCCCGGCAAACTATTGGGAGATTAATTAAACTTTATACATGAAATTACTCGTTTTGATCCCCGCTACACAGCCGTATACTTTTTATAATTTTGTGGAATCGGGAACCTTGAAATATTTAACATAACGCGGATCGTCTGTCTCTGTCTCTTTCTAGATCGGAAGAATCGATGTTTCCCGGCAAACTATTGGGAGTTTAATTAAACTTTATACATGAAATTACTCGTTTTGATCCCCGCTACACAGCCGTATACTTTTTATAATTTTGTGGAATCGGGAACCTTGAAATATTTAACATAACGCGAATCGACTATCTCTGTCTCTTTCTAGATCGGAATAATCGATGTTTCCCGGCAAACTATTGCGAGATTAATTAAACTTTATACATGAAATTACTCGTTTTGATCCCCGCTACACAGCCGTATACTTTTTATAATTTTGTGGAATCGGGAACCATGAAATATTTAACATAACGCGGATCGTCTGTCTCTGTCTCTTTCTAGATCGGAAGAATCGATGTTTCCCGGCAAACTATTGGGAGTTTAATTAAACTTTATACATGAAATTACTCGTTTTGATCCCCGCTACACAGCCGTATACTTTTTATAATTTTGTGGAATCGGGAACCTTGAAATATTTAACATAACGCGGATCGTCTGTCTCTGTCTCTTTCTAGATCGGAAGAATCGATGTTTCCCGGCAAGCTATTGGGAGTTTAATTAAACTTTATACATGAAATTACTCGTTTTGATCCCCGCTACACAGCCGTATACTTTTTATAATTTTGTGGAATCGGGAACCTTGAAATATTTAACATAACGCGGATCGTCTGTCTCTGTCTCTTTCTAGATCGGAAGAATCGATGTTTCCCGGCAAACTATTGGGAGATTAATTAAACTTTATACATGAAATTACTCGTTTTGATCCCCGCTACACAGCCGTATACTTTTTATAATTTTGTGGAATCGGGAACCTTGAAATATTTAACATAACGCGGATCGTCTGTCTCTGTCTCTTTCTAGATCGGAATAATCGATGTTT
>NW_027476116.1:72500-80000 GCF_051020955.1 Megalopta genalis
AGGCTGAGTTAGGGCTACGCACCGAATATAGTCTGCTGGCTGGGTCGGTTTCCTTACCCAGCCCGCGTCCTCGCCCAGCAGAACCCACTTGCCCGAAGCGTGTGGTCGTTCCAAGCCGATTGACTGGACCAGGGCTGCTTTTCTCGTCCAGCCGCCCATCTAGCCGAAGCAGAGGCCAAAGGTACGTGTTGGGGACGTCTCACCCGCAGGAGAGGGCCCCCTCAGATCCCAGGATCCTCTTTTCCGACGACAAGGGTCGCCACGCACGGCAAACACGTGGGAGACAGCAGTCGGAGAGGCTGCCTCTTCCTCTCCACCACACTTCGTTCAGTTCGCTGCGTATTTAAGAACACGAGCTATCCAGCGGTACCTTTTTCGTGGAGGCTCAAGTGTGGCTAGGGCACGTTTGCCCCTTGCGGCCTGGGTTGCCCAGGGGATTGATTGCATCCCATGTATTCCTGAGCCCAGCGGAGTGTTGTCTAGTGGCGTGTTCCGCCCACGAAAAACGGTCTGAAAAACCGTTTAACGTAAACTGGGGAACTGATGCCACGAGTGACAACAGTTCCCCAGTCGGAAGTCATACAGCACATACAGTGCTGTACAAAGAACACGCCACAGCCCGTATGCTAAATCAGGGCCTCGCCATTATGCGAAGTACTACATGTACGACGCACTGGCGGTCTCTAATGCCTTCATCGCCGATACACCCATCGACTCGGCCGATCAACCCTCCTACGCGAGGGCTAGTTCGGGGGTTATCTCCCGCCCTGGGTGGCCACAGACCGCCACCGCCAGTAGATAGGGACATCTATT
The DNA here is from genome assembly GCF_051020955.1 of Megalopta genalis. Lineage (NCBI taxonomy): Eukaryota > Metazoa > Arthropoda > Insecta > Hymenoptera > Halictidae > Megalopta > Megalopta genalis. The sequence goes on from NW_027476116.1 coordinate 73,314, forward strand.
GTGAATGAGCTTTAATGAGCGCGACGCGCTAGCTCGTCGTACCAGGCTTGGTTAGCCTATACCGACGGTGTTAGGGTGAGTGATACCACGGACAAGGGGGTACGCATGCATCTGGAGCATGCATGCGTCGTGCTTGTGAAAAACCCCTCCGTCATCATTTAAGGTTCATCCGGAGGGAAGACCGTCCCGTGTGGGAGGTGACCCGCTTAGCCGTCGCGCTTGCAGGTACATGGCAAGCCATGGGCTTGAAAGCGCGACGTTTCCAGCGGGGGCCACGAGGAGGCGGGGTCACCAGCGCGAGGCTCGGTCTCTTGCGGGTCCGCATGATTTCTCATGTGGAGATTATAGACGTCTAGACACACTAACTGTTGTTAGTGCCCGCGTGGTCTAGACGGCTGTACCGGGGTCTGGGTTGATCCTAAGTTCCACTAACGTTTTCTAATGTAATGTTCTCTCTATATTTCAATACTGCTATTGCGAATTTTGTGAAGTGTCCGAATGTGTCTTCTAGAACGAGTTCTCTGAGCTGGCAAGGCCAGTTTATGCCTGTACTGGTGACGGCTACCATAAGGGTTTCTCTTTCTTTGCGTAGGTGTGGGCAGTCGAAGACAATGTGATGTACATTGTCCGCCCGCCCACAATCGCAGATGTCTGATTCTAAGGATTTCATGCTTTTTAATATGTTCCTTATGTTACCGTGACCAGATAGAAGTTGTACGACGTAGTGGTTTAGGACCACCCAGTTTGCTTCAAGTCTTTGGCGAACGTTCCCGAAAAACTCATGTGTTATCTGGCCTTTTGTTGAGTTGGTCCAAATTTCCTGCCAGGCATCGAGAGTCTGCTCCCGGATGTCTTTTTGCAGTTTGTTTTTTATTTCTATGGATGGTGTTGGTTGTAGTGTTGTGAATTCTAAGTTTCGGATTTTGAAATTTTGATTTCTGCTTAGATTGTATTTTGCTCTTCTCTCCTCTAAGAGTAGTTCTATCGGTACTGCGCCTGTGATTACCATTAGGGCATCGTATGAGATTGTTCTATATGATTTTGAAACTCTGATAAGGGCATGTCTTTGAGTTTTGTGTAAGAGTCTAATGTGATGTGAATTGTTAACCTTGTCTGACCAGGCAGCAGCGGCGTAGGTGAGTATAGGAACAAAGACTCCGTTGTAAATAGTAGCTAGGGTCTTGTGGTTAAGTCCCCAGTTGGCTTTGGCAATTGTAGCAAGAGCGTGAAATATCATTTTGCTTTTATTTGATATTAGTTGCAGGTGAGGAGTTATGTTTAATCTTGTGCCAAATTTGACACCGAGATATTTAACGGAGTTTTTCATTTTAAGTGAGCTGTTCCCGATCTTGACTGTGGGAGGTCTTCTAATATCTAGAAAGCCTTTTAGCAGAATCATTTCTGATTTCTGTGATGAAATTTGGAGTTTTTGTTCCCTACACCATTCTAAGATTGTGGCTGTGATGGAGTTTGCAGTTGTTTCCAACTGTAATCTAGAGTCTCCTGAAGTGAGGACTATTAGGTCGTCCGCGTAAGCAATGACTTTGTGGCCTAGACTATTTAGGCGATTTAGAAGTTCGTCGAATATTAAGTTCCAGAACATGGGTCCCAGGATAGAACCTTGAGGGCAACCTTTGTTTACTGATTTGCGGGATATGAAGCTAGAGGTGACTATCTCTGCTGTTCGGTCAGAGAGGTAACTTTGAATAACTTTGTATATATTTTGCGGACAATTTCTATTTTTTAGGTTCCAGAGGATGCTGGGCCACCATACCGAATCGAAAGCTCCTGAGATGTCGAAGAGCAGACCTATCATATATTTGTTCCGAGAGTAAGTTACATGTTTTCTTAATTCAACCATGGCGTCCTCTGTTGACCTTCCGGGTTTGAATCCGAATTGTCTATCAGAGGTGAGCTCATGGTTGTGCAGAAGGCAGTGGATCTTATTGGCCATAAGCTTTTCCAGAATTTTGCCGAGGACTGGGAGGAGAGAGATCGGCCTATAGGACTTAGGATCGCTCTCCTCTTTCTCTTTTCCTTTAAGTAGCACACGAATCTGAGCACGCTTCCATTGTTTTGGGAATACGCCGTGGGTTAGGCAATCATTAAACAGTTCTGTGATTTCCCCATGTAGGGTAGTCCAGGCCCGCTTAATGATTACGTTTTCTAGTCGGTCGTGTCCGGGGGCTTTATTCGGTTTAAGGGATTTTACTATTGTGGCTATGTCTGTTTTTAAGAATGGGGGAGAATTTTCCGTGGCTGGAGGTGACGACGTCTCCAGTCGGATGTTAATTTGTCTGTTTGTTTCGTTGGTCGTGTTATCGTCTGGAACTAGGTGGGCTAAGAGTTTGTCTATTGTGTCGCGTAGTGTGATTGTTTGTTCACCTTGTATTTGTATACTTTCGCATACTTTGTCTGCTTTTAGTTTTTTGTTTGCTATTTTGTATGTTATACCCCATGCGTTTTCGTTTCCTTCCTTGGAGACGAAGTTTCTCCAGCTTTTGAGTTTCGCGGATCTAATTTTTGATATATATTTATTTCGGAGGGTTCGATAAGACTCTCCTAAGGATTGCCTTACCGATTTCGTTTTTGTTCTTTGATAGATACGTCTTGCCTCAGTGACCTCTTTTCTAAGTTTGCTTAGTTGCGGAGTCCACCAAGGGACGGATTTCGGGAAGCGTGTTTTTTGCGGGATGGATTGTTCTGCTGCTGTTATGATTTTATTTTCTATTTTCGCGGCGAGTGATTCTGGAGTTGAGGTTTCTAAGGGGGGCGGGTCGTCTGTAGTTTTGTTGGAGAGACAGTGGTGAAATTTGTCCCAGTCTGCTTTTTTAACGTTGAACCTATTGGTTCTGACTGGTCGGCTAGAAGTGTGGAATAGTTGGATGGAATAGGTTATTAGACTGTGGTCGCTCGTGGTCGTACTGTCATGTACCGACCAACACCTGATTTTGCCGAATGAGTTTGCACACGCTAGAGTGAGATCAATGTTAGAAGTTCCTCTAGGTGTGTTGAATGTGAAGGTTGCGGAAGGCTTGTTAACTACGAAGAGTCTGTGTTGGGAGATGAAATCTTCCATTGTCTCTCCTCGAGGATCTGTGCGTTTGCTGAACCAGAGGGGGGAGTTCGCGTTTGAATCTAAGCTAATTATTATTTTATGCCCCTTGAGAGTTGTAATTGCTTTATCTAGGTGGGCTAAGTATGAGTCTATGTTTTCGCAAAATTGGAGATACGCGTTGATTATGTAGAATCTGTCGTCTTTCGTGCAGATTTCTACGCATGTGCAATGGGTGTTGCTTATTTGTGCGATCTTGAGGGCTTCTATTTCGGTGTTGAAAATAACTATTGCTGATTTAATTTTGTCCGCGGTAGAGATTTTTGAAAAGCGTTTTTTGTCGGTTATGATTTTTGTGGTAATTCCGAAGCCTGGGATGGAGTTCGCGTTACTGTAGGGCTCCTGAAGCAAGAGTATATCTATCTTTTTGTTTGTCGCTATCTGTCTGAGTTCGTCAGTTACTGTCTTAGAACCTCCGGCGTTTATTTGTGCTACTTTTAGGATCCGCGTGCTACTTGTGTTGCGTCTAGTGGATACTTGGCCTATTTTAAGGGTGGGCATGGATTGGGAGTGGTTAGGTTTATAAACCATAATCCGTGCGAGCGAGGACCTGATTTATAGCAGCGATGTATGCCGGACATTCGCTGTGGGTGACAGAGTGGGTGGCGGGTTTGCCGGTTTTCTGGCAATTATGGCAGCAGGACGGTTTGGCCTTGTTTGGGCATGTTTTGAAAGTGTGGTCTTGCTCGGCGCAATGACCACAAATGTCTTTCTCGGCGCGGCAGTATTTCGTCGTGTGACCGAAGCTGTGGCACTTGTAACAGCGGGTCGCCGCGATGTAATCGTTGACGCGGCAACAATTCCATGCGACGTAGACTCGCTCTTTCTTGACGAGGATGTCGCGGGCCTGTTTAGACACTTCTAGAATCCAGTTGCATCTATCTCTGTTTTTGTCGCCTGATTTAAATGCGAGTTTGATCTGTTGGGAAATAGATTTTTCGGGGCCGTCGAGATTCTGGTTGACGATAGCCTTAAGTGTGGCTTCGTCACTCTCGAGTTTCGGGACGTCGTACAATATTATTCTGGGATTTTTCTTTAGCGGGGCTCCTACTATTAGGCCGGCAGCTTTCAACTGCGCGTTGCCTTGAAGGGTGGTTAGGTCAGAATTTTTAGAGGACTCGACTAGGATCCCGTTGCCCTGGATCCTCCTGATGCTCTTTATTTGCAATTTGTTCTCGGAAGGGGAAACGAGCTTCAGGACTGCTTCCTTGGTCTTCTCACTGGATTCGAAGACCTTGGGATCCTGTGGAAGGATCGTGATCGCGCTAGGAGGGTTCTGTTTTAAATTTGAAAGAGCCGCAGTTTTGGAGCGGACTCCGACTCTTTCGGCGTAGGTGGTGGGTCGGGAGGGTTCTTTCGAGACTTGACACTTTTCAGTGACTGTCTCGAGGGTCTTGCGCTGCATTTTATTTTCGGAGGTGATGGCGTGGATTTGGCCCTCGAGGTTACTGCAGCGGAGGAGGGACGCTCCAAGGATACTTTGCAGTTTCGCGAGTTTACTGGCGATAAACTGCGATGCTTCGGGATAGAGACCGTTGTCCTGGTCCATTAAGAAGTTCAATAAGGCCATTGAGACCTTTTCGGATTTTAAGCGAAGTTCGTTCGCGGTGAGATCGGGGGAGGGAGTGACGGCGGCCGTCTTGCTGCTGTTGTTTTGCGGATTGTTGGGGGCAGGTGTGACCGGGGGCGGAGAAGGGGCTTCGGATTTTCTCCGGGTTTTGGGGGGCTTTTGAGAGGGCACGTTGGTTAGCGGGGTGTCAGAGTCTAATTCTGCGTCGGAGACTATTCTACGTTTATTTTTTCTGTTGCGTTTACTTACTTTGATGTAGCCCTCTGTATCGGATGTATCGGCTTCCATCCTGTCTGTTGTGGTCGGCTGGCGAGGTGGTGGGTTTGTCGGCTGGCGGTTGGCTGCTGGGCTGGCGTCCAGGTCGTCTAGGAGTTGCACACGGATTTTTTTTCTTCGGATTTTTGGAAACTCACACGTGAAAAATAATGTACGTATCAAGAAATTTGCGCGTAACTAGGGACGGTTGCTAAGGAGTTTTCGCGGAGGAATGTACTACAGGCCGAGAAACCGTTACTTTTACCGTTAAGCGGTACCGTTACCTGGCCGGCGACCCTTGTAATCCGGGACGGCGCAGGTAGTCAAAATTTACGGACGCGAACAATTTAAAGTAAATGTTTATGCTTATAACTTTTTTAACGTTAAAACAATCAACAAATGAACTGCACAAGGTTGTTGTTGGTAAAAAACACTGCACGTTGATACAAAAAATTTTTGATTTTCGTCACTTTTAACTACCGTTTACGAAACGACGCGGATTAACTTCGGAGCGACTTGTCGCACGTCCGTTCACCACGGCGGTTGAGAGCGGAGTCAGTAGATAGGGACAGTTAGTGTCGTCGTTGTGAGTCTAAAGATGGGCTATGCCTGGGTCCTATGTGGACTATACTAGCCGCTCTCTCGACGCGTGCCGATGGTCTGGCTCTACCCTCGTTCGTTATCGTGACAGGGGAAGACAACGTGCTACTCCCGCTGCCACCTCGAGTCCAACCCAATCCAGGCACTCTTGACGGAGTAGTGTTAAAGTCAATTTATCTCCGCAAGAGGGGCTTCAGCCTGGCCCGAGGGGGCGAACCCCGAGGGGTCCGCCCAGCATGCCGTTCGAATGGCGGAGTGGACAAGTCCACGTCTGCCCGTCACTCAAGTCGGACACGGGACGACTCCAAAGCTAGCGCCGCCTGATAGGAAGCGCAAGCTGGGTCCCGCGACTTGTGTGCACTAGCCCACCCTCTGTCCTTGCAATTAGAGCAGACCGGAGGTTCACTCTTCTTGCTACAGAGCGTGAAGGTATGCCCCTTTTGGGAGCAGTGACCGCACACGTCCTCCTTGAATTTACAACGCTTCGAGGTATGCCCGAAGCGTTGACAACGGTAGCACCGTAGCACCTGGACGAAATCCCGTACACGACAGGAGTTCCATCCAAGGTAAACTCGGCTACCCCTCTGCTTCAGCCGCTGAAGATTCTGCGGACTGACGGCAACGACCCAGTTGGCTGTCTCCGGGGTCTTGCCAGCCATGCGGCTGACCCGAATTCCCGAAGGCACATCCTTCTGGTTCGCATCGCAGAGATTTTGCCTCCAAATACTGGAGGCAATTTCGTCCTTACCCATCCGACGCGGGACGTCGTAAACTAAAACCTCGGGGTCCCGCTTGGTAGGTAAGGAGACGGACAGACCCGCGCTCCGGAGCTTCTTATTGCCAACGAAGGCTTGCAGGTCCTCCTTTCGGTCGGTCTCGACGACGATGCCACCGGAGTGGATGCGTCGGACCGACTTAATTCGGATCGCCTCCTTCGCTGGTTTAACGAGCGACAGAACAGTAACCTTCGTAACTTCGCTGCTCTGTCCTTTTTCCTTCGGCGGGAAGATTTTTACCACATGCTGCGATTGTGGCCGTCTCCCCGCTTCCGGAGAAGCTCCTTTGCAGTCGACTTTGTTCACATGGGCGTAAGTCGACTGCGCGGCGTTGCAGGCCGTCTTCGGGAGAGTTCCCTTGGACGGCCCAG
>NW_027476116.1:90000-120000 GCF_051020955.1 Megalopta genalis
GAAAAGTCCGTAACGTAAACGGCACGAAACAGTCAGGACCGAAGCCCCGAAGGAGCTCTGAGACAGCTTCTCGACCGAGATCGTAGAATTGGCCCAAAACCCGCTCTGCTCCGTCCGCCTCGCACGGACCGTGTATCTCTTATAGATACCGAACGGCCGGCAAGGACGCCGGCGCCGCCGGCCGAATAGCACGCGCGCTTATGAGTGTAAACCGCCGCGGCAACAGACCGCCCGGCCGTGCTGTTGTAACATAGCGCGTGAACGAACGAAAAAAAAATTTATAGTAAACATTAAAATAAATTACATTACCGTAAACTAGACAAAAAATTACACATTTTTTCCCAATATGAAAATTTTCACAAACTTTTCAAAGTCCCATCGCATCGAGTAAACTTTTTTAATAACGCTTCCGCACGATTCTAAATGCTTAATCCATATGTGAAATCGTTCACTGATCACGAATATCGTATTTAAAAAAATTACAAAAATTTATTTTTCAAAATAATCAAAAAAAACCGAAAAATCACAAGAGTAAAGTACCATTATTTTAAACAATATGTCGTTCTAAATGCTTAATCCCTATGTAAAAAAGTTATCTAAGCAAGAATATGTAATTGAAAAAAATTAGAAAAATTTATTTTAGCCGTAAATCGAAAATAATGGGGACACCGGAGCTGTTCGAAGCGCCGAGACGCGCCGCGTACGCCCGAATATTTTCAAAGTCCCAACGTACCGATCAAGAGTAAAGTACCATTTTCCTACATTAGATTTCGTTCTAAATGCTTAATCCCTATGTAAAAACGTTAGTTAAGCAAGAATATCGTATTTTTAAAAAAATCTAATGATAGGATTTTCCAGAAAATTGAAAAAACCGAAAAATGTCAAGAGTAAAGTGCCATTTTCTGACATTAGATTTCGTTCTAAATGCTTAATCCCTATGTAGAAACGTTAGTTAAGCAAGAATATCGTATTTTTAAAAAAATCTAATGATAGGATTCTTCAGAAAATTGAAAAAACCGTAAAATGTCAAGAGTAAAGTGCCCTTACTTTAAACAATGTATCGTTCTAAATGCTTAATCCCTATGTAAAAAAGTTATTTAAGCAGGAATATGTTATTGAAAAAAATTAGAAAAATTTATTTTAGCCGTAAATCGAAAATAATGGATCGAGCGAATCGGTCGATTGCGCCGAGACGCGCTATGATGCAACAGACGAGCGATTGGAACGCCCGAATATTTTCAAAGTCCCAACGTACCGATCAAGAGTAAAGTACCATTTTCCTACATTAGATTTCGTTCTAAATGCTTAATCCCTATGTAAAAACGTTAGTTAAGCAAGAATATCGTATTTTTAAAAAAATCTAATGATAGGATTTTCCAGAAAAATGAAAAAACCGAAAAATGTCAAGAGTAAAGTGCCATTTTCTGACATTAGATTTCGTTCTAAATGCTTAATCCCTATGTAGAAACGTTAGTTAAGCAAGAATATCGTATTTTTAAAAAAATCTAATGATAGGATTTTTCAGAAAATTGAAAAAACCGTAAAATGTCAAGAGTAAAGTGCCCTTACTTTAAACAATGTATCGTTCTAAATGCTTAATCCCTATGTAAAAAAGTTATTTAAGCAGGAATATGTTATTGAAAAAAATTAGAAAAATTTATTTTAGCCGTAAATCGAAAATAATGGATCGAGCGAATCGCTCGATTGCGCCGAGACGCGCGATGATGCAACAGACGAGCGATTGGAACGCCCGAATATTTTCAAAGTCCCAACGTACCGATCAAGAGTAAAGTACCATTTTCCTACATTAGATTTCGTTCTAAATGCTTAATCCCTATGTAGAAACGTTAGTTAAGCAAGAATATCGTATTTTTAAAAAAATCTAATGATAGGATTTTCCAGAAAATTGAAAAAACCGAAAAATGTCAAGAGTAAAGTGCCATTTTCTGACATTAGATTTCGTTCTAAATGCTTAATCCCTATGTAGAAACGTTAGATAAGCAAGAATATCGTATTTTTAAAAAAATCTAATGATAGGATTTTTCAGAAAATTGAAAAAACCGTAAAATGTCAAGAGTAAAGTGCCCTTATTTTAAACAATCTATCGTTCTAAATGCTTAATCCCTATGTAAAAAAGTTATCTAAGCAAGAATATGTTATTGAATAAAATGAGAAAAATTTATTTTAGCCGTAAATCGAAAATAATGGGTCGAGCGAATCGCTCGATTGCGCCGAGACGCGCTATGATGCAACAGACGAGCGATTGGAACGCCCGAATATTTTCAAAGTCCCAACGTACCGATCAAGAGTAAAGTACCATTTTCCTACATTAGATTTCGTTCTAAATGCTTAATCCCTATGTAGAAACGTTAGTTAAGCAAGAATATCGTATTTTTAAAAAAATCTAATGATAGGATTTTCCAGAAAAATGAAAAAACCGAAAAATGTCAAGAGTAAAGTGCCATTTTCTGACATTAGATTTCGTTCTAAATGCTTAATCCCTATGTAGAAACGTTAGTTAAGCAAGAATATCGTATTTTTAAAAAAATCTAATGATAGGATTTTTCAGAAAATTGAAAAAACCGTAAAATGTCAAGAGTAAAGTGCCCTTACTTTAAACAATATATCGTTCTAAATGCTTAATCCCTATGTAAAAAAGTTATTTAAGCAGGAATATGTTATTGAAAAAAATTAGAAAAATTTATTTTAGCCGTAAATCGAAAATAATGGATCGAGCGAATCGGTCGATTGCGCCGAGACGCGCTATGATGCAACAGACGAGCGATTGGAACGCCCGAATATTTTCAAAGTCCCAACGTACCGATCAAGAGTAAAGTACCATTTTCCTACATTAGATTTCGTTCTAAATGCTTAATCCCTATGTAAAAACGTTAGTTAAGCAAGAATATCGTATTTTTAAAAAAATCTAATGATAGGATTTTCCAGAAAATTGAAAAAACCGAAAAATGTCAAGAGTAAAGTGCCATTTTCCTACATTAGATTTCGTTCTAAATGCTTAATCCCTATGTAGAAACGTTAGTTAAGCAAGAATATCGTATTTTTAAAAAAATCTAATGATAGGATTTTTCAGAAAATTGAAAAAACCGTAAAATGTCAAGAGTAAAGTGCCCTTATTTTAAACAATGTATCGTTCTAAATGCTTAATCCCTATGTAAAAAAGTTATTTTAGCAGGAATATGTTATTGAAAAAAATTAGAAAAATTTATTTTAGCCGTAAATCGAAAATAATGGGGACACCGGAGCTGTTCGAAGCGCCGAGCGCGCCGCGTACGCCCGAATATTTTCAAAGTCCCAACGTACCGATCAAGAGTAAAGTACCATTTTCCTACATTAGATTTCGTTCTAAATGCTTAATCCCTATGTAAAAACGTTAGTTAAGCAAGAATATCGTATTTTTAAAAAAATCTAATGATAGGATTTCCCAGAAAATTGAAAAAACCGAAAAATGTCAAGAGTAAAGTGCCATTTTCTGACATCAGATTTCGTTCTAAATGCTTAATCCCTATGTAGAAACGTTAGTTAAGCAAGAATATCGTATTTTTAAAAAAATCTAATGATAGGATTTTTCAGAAAATTGAAAAAACCGTAAAATGTCAAGAGTAAAGTGCCCTTATTTTAAACAATGTATCGTTCTAAATGCTTAATCCCTATGTAAAAAAGTTATTTTAGCAGGAATATGTTATTGAAAAAAATTAGAAAAATTTATTTTAGCCGTAAATCGAAAATAATGGGGACACCGGAGCTGTTCGAAGCGCCGAGCGCGCCGCGTACGCCCGAATATTTTCAAAGTCCCAACGTACCGATCAAGAGTAAAGTACCATTTTCCTACATTAGATTTCGTTCTAAATACTTAATCCCTATGTAAAAACGTTAGTTAAGCAAGAATATCGTATTTTTAAAAAAATCTAATGATAGGATTTTCCAGAAAATTGAAAAAACCGAAAAATGTCAAGAGTAAAGTGCCATTTTCTGACATTAGATTTCGTTCTAAATGCTTAATCCCTATGTAGAAACGTTAGTTAAGCAAGAATATCGTATTTTTAAAAAAATCTAATGATACGATTTTTCAGAAAATTGAAAAAACCGTAAAATGTCAAGAGTAAAGTGCCCTTATTTTAAACAATGTATCGTTCTAAATGCTTAATCCCTATGTAAAAAAGTTATTTTAGCAGGAATATGTTATTGAATAAAATGAGAAAAATTTATTTTAGCCGTAAATCGAAAATAATGGATCGAGCGAATCGGTCGATTGCGCCGAGACGCGCCATGATGCAACAGACGAGCGATTGGAACGCCCGAATATTTTCAAAGTCCCAACGTACCGATCAAGAGTAAAGTACCATTTTCCTACATTAGATTTCGTTCTAAATGCTTAATCCCTATGTAAAAACGTTAGTTAAGCAAGAATATCGTATTTTTAAAAAAATCTAATGATAGGATTTCCCAGAAAATTGAAAAAACCGAAAAATGTCAAGAGTAAAGTGCCATTTTCTGACATTAGATTTCGTTCTAAATGCTTAATCCCTATGTAGAAACGTTAGTTAAGCAAGAATATCGTATTTTTAAAAAAATCTAATGATAGGATTTTTCAGAAAATTGAAAAAACCGTAAAATCACAAGAGTAAAGTACCATTATTTTAAACAATATGTCGTTCTAAATGCTTAATCCCTATGTAAAAAAGTTATCTAAGCAAGAATATGTAATTGAAAAAAATTAGAAAAATTTATTTTAGCCGTAAATCGAAAATAATGGGGACACCGGAGCTGTTCGAAGCGCCGAGACGCGCCGCGTACGGCCGAATATTTTCTAAGTCCCAACGTACCGATCAAGAGTAAAGTACCATTTTCCTACATTAGATTTCGTTCTAAATGCTTAATCCCTATGTAAAAACGTTAGTTAAGCAAGAATATCGTATTTTTAAAAAAATCTAATGATAGGATTTCCCAGAAAATTGAAAAAACCGTAAAATGTCAAGAGTAAAGTGCCATTTTCTGACATTAGATTTCGTTCTAAATGCTTAATCCCTATGTAGAAACGTTAGTTAAGCAAGAATATCGTATTTTTAAAAAAATCTAATGATAGGATTTTTCAGAAAATTGAAAAAACCGTAAAATGTCAAGAGTAAAGTGCCCTTATTTTAAACAATGTATCGTTCTAAATGCTTAATCCCTATGTAAAAAAGTTATTTTAGCAGGAATATGTTATTGAAAAAAATTAGAAAAATTTATTTTAGCCGTAAATCGAAAATAATGGGGACACCGGAGCTGTTCGAAGCGCCGAGCGCGCCGCGTACGCCCGAATATTTTCAAAGTCCCAACGTACCGATCAAGAGTAAAGTACCATTTTCCTACATTAGATTTCGTTCTAAATGCTTAATCCCTATGTAAAAACGTTAGTTAAGCAAGAATATCGTATTTTTAAAAAAATCTAATGATAGGATTTCCCAGAAAATTGAAAAAACCGAAAAATGTCAAGAGTAAAGTGCCATTTTCTGACATCAGATTTCGTTCTAAATGCTTAATCCCTATGTAGAAACGTTAGTTAAGCAAGAATATCGTATTTTTAAAAAAATCTAATGATAGGATTTTTCAGAAAATTGAAAAAACCGTAAAATGTCAAGAGTAAAGTGCCCTTATTTTAAACAATGTATCGTTCTAAATGCTTAATCCCTATGTAAAAAAGTTATTTTAGCAGGAATATGTTATTGAAAAAAATTAGAAAAATTTATTTTAGCCGTAAATCGAAAATAATGGGGACACCGGAGCTGTTCGAAGCGCCGAGCGCGCCGCGTACGCCCGAATATTTTCAAAGTCCCAACGTACCGATCAAGAGTAAAGTACCATTTTCCTACATTAGATTTCGTTCTAAATACTTAATCCCTATGTAAAAACGTTAGTTAAGCAAGAATATCGTATTTTTAAAAAAATCTAATGATAGGATTTTCCAGAAAATTGAAAAAACCGAAAAATGTCAAGAGTAAAGTGCCATTTTCTGACATTAGATTTCGTTCTAAATGCTTAATCCCTATGTAGAAACGTTAGTTAAGCAAGAATATCGTATTTTTAAAAAAATCTAATGATAGGATTTTTCAGAAAATTGAAAAAACCGTAAAATGTCAAGAGTAAAGTGCCCTTATTTTAAACAATGTATCGTTCTAAATGCTTAATCCCTATGTAAAAAAGTTATTTTAGCAGGAATATGTTATTGAATAAAATGAGAAAAATTTATTTTAGCCGTAAATCGAAAATAATGGATCGAGCGAATCGGTCGATTGCGCCGAGACGCGCCATGATGCAACAGACGAGCGATTGGAACGCCCGAATATTTTCAAAGTCCCAACGTACCGATCAAGAGTAAAGTACCATTTTCCTACATTAGATTTCGTTCTAAATGCTTAATCCCTATGTAAAAACGTTAGTTAAGCAAGAATATCGTATTTTTAAAAAAATCTAATGATAGGATTTCCCAGAAAATTGAAAAAACCGAAAAATGTCAAGAGTAAAGTGCCATTTTCTGACATTAGATTTCGTTCTAAATGCTTAATCCCTATGTAGAAACGTTAGTTAAGCAAGAATATCGTATTTTTAAAAAAATCTAATGATAGGATTTTTCAGAAAATTGAAAAAACCGTAAAATGTCAAGAGTAAAGTGCCCTTATTTTAAACAATGTATCGTTCTAAATGCTTAATCCCTATGTAAAAAAGTTATTTTAGCAGGAATATGTTATTGAATAAAATGAGAAAAATTTATTTTAGCCGTAAATCGAAAATAATGGATCGAGCGAATCGGTCGATTGCGCCGAGACGCGCTATGATGCAACAGACGAGCGATTGGAACGCCCGAATATTTTCAAAGTCCCAACGTACCGATCAAGAGTAAAGTACCATTTTCCTACATTAGATTTCGTTCTAAATACTTAATCCCTATGTAAAAACGTTAGTTAAGCAAGAATATCGTATTTTTAAAAAAATCTAATGATAGGATTTTCCAGAAAATTGAAAAAACCGAAAAATGTCAAGAGTAAAGTGCCATTTTCTGACATTAGATTTCGTTCTAAATGCTTAATCCCTATGTAGAAACGTTAGTTAAGCAAGAATATCGTATTTTTAAAAAAATCTAATGATAGGATTTTTCAGAAAATTGAAAAAACCGTAAAATGTCAAGAGTAAAGTGCCCTTATTTTAAACAATGTATCGTTCTAAATGCTTAATCCCTATGTAAAAAAGTTATTTTAGCAGGAATATGTTATTGAAAAAAATTAGAAAAATTTATTTTAGCCGTAAATCGAAAATAATGGGGACACCGGAGCTGTTCGAAGCGCCGAGCGCGCCGCGTACGCCCGAATATTTTCAAAGTCCCAACGTACCGATCAAGAGTAAAGTACCATTTTCCTACATTAGATTTCGTTCTAAATACTTAATCCCTATGTAAAAACGTTAGTTAAGCAAGAATATCGTATTTTTAAAAAAATCTAATGATAGGATTTTCCAGAAAATTGAAAAAACCGAAAAATGTCAAGAGTAAAGTGCCATTTTCTGACATTAGATTTCGTTCTAAATGCTTAATCCCTATGTAGAAACGTTAGTTAAGCAAGAATATCGTATTCTTAAAAAAATCTAATGATAGGATTTTTCAGAAAATTGAAAAAACCGTAAAATGTCAAGAGTAAAGTGCCCTTATTTTAAACAATGTATCGTTCTAAATGCTTAATCCCTATGTAAAAAAGTTATTTAAGCAAGAATATGTTATTGAATAAAATGAGAAAAATTTATTTTAGCCGTAAATCGAAAATAATGGATCGAGCGAATCGGTCGATTGCGCCGAGACGCGCCATGATGCAACAGACGAGCGATTGGAACGCCCGAATATTTTCAAAGTCCCAACGTACCGATCAAGAGTAAAGTACCATTTTCCTACATTAGATTTCGTTCTAAATGCTTAATCCCTATGTAAAAACGTTAGTTAAGCAAGAATATCGTATTTTTAAAAAAATCTAATGATAGGATTTCCCAGAAAATTGAAAAAACCGAAAAATGTCAAGAGTAAAGTGCCATTTTCTGACATTAGATTTCGTTCTAAATGCTTAATCCCTATGTAGAAACGTTAGTTAAGCAAGAATATCGTATTTTTAAAAAAATCTAATGATAGGATTTTTCAGAAAATTGAAAAAACCGTAAAATCACAAGAGTAAAGTACCATTATTTTAAACAATATGTCGTTCTAAATGCTTAATCCCTATGTAAAAAAGTTATCTAAGCAAGAATATGTAATTGAAAAAAATTAGAAAAATTTATTTTAGCCGTAAATCGAAAATAATGGGGACACCGGAGCTGTTCGAAGCGCCGAGACGCGCCGCGTACGGCCGAATATTTTCTAAGTCCCAACGTACCGATCAAGAGTAAAGTACCATTTTCCTACATTAGATTTCGTTCTAAATGCTTAATCCCTATGTAAAAACGTTAGTTAAGCAAGAATATCGTATTTTTAAAAAAATCTAATGATAGGATTTCCCAGAAAATTGAAAAAACCGTAAAATGTCAAGAGTAAAGTGCCATTTTCTGACATTAGATTTCGTTCTAAATGCTTAATCCCTATGTAGAAACGTTAGTTAAGCAAGAATATCGTATTTTTAAAAAAATCTAATGATAGGATTTTTCAGAAAATTGAAAAAACCGTAAAATGTCAAGAGTAAAGTGCCCTTATTTTAAACAATGTATCGTTCTAAATGCTTAATCCCTATGTAAAAAAGTTATTTTAGCAGGAATATGTTATTGAAAAAAATTAGAAAAATTTATTTTAGCCGTAAATCGAAAATAATGGGGACACCGGAGCTGTTCGAAGCGCCGAGCGCGCCGCGTACGCCCGAATATTTTCAAAGTCCCAACGTACCGATCAAGAGTAAAGTACCATTTTCCTACATTAGATTTCGTTCTAAATGCTTAATCCCTATGTAAAAACGTTAGTTAAGCAAGAATATCGTATTTTTAAAAAAATCTAATGATAGGATTTCCCAGAAAATTGAAAAAACCGAAAAATGTCAAGAGTAAAGTGCCATTTTCTGACATCAGATTTCGTTCTAAATGCTTAATCCCTATGTAGAAACGTTAGTTAAGCAAGAATATCGTATTTTTAAAAAAATCTAATGATAGGATTTTTCAGAAAATTGAAAAAACCGTAAAATGTCAAGAGTAAAGTGCCCTTATTTTAAACAATGTATCGTTCTAAATGCTTAATCCCTATGTAAAAAAGTTATTTTAGCAGGAATATGTTATTGAAAAAAATTAGAAAAATTTATTTTAGCCGTAAATCGAAAATAATGGGGACACCGGAGCTGTTCGAAGCGCCGAGCGCGCCGCGTACGCCCGAATATTTTCAAAGTCCCAACGTACCGATCAAGAGTAAAGTACCATTTTCCTACATTAGATTTCGTTCTAAATACTTAATCCCTATGTAAAAACGTTAGTTAAGCAAGAATATCGTATTTTTAAAAAAATCTAATGATAGGATTTTCCAGAAAATTGAAAAAACCGAAAAATGTCAAGAGTAAAGTGCCATTTTCTGACATTAGATTTCGTTCTAAATGCTTAATCCCTATGTAGAAACGTTAGTTAAGCAAGAATATCGTATTTTTAAAAAAATCTAATGATAGGATTTTTCAGAAAATTGAAAAAACCGTAAAATGTCAAGAGTAAAGTGCCCTTATTTTAAACAATGTATCGTTCTAAATGCTTAATCCCTATGTAAAAAAGTTATTTTAGCAGGAATATGTTATTGAATAAAATGAGAAAAATTTATTTTAGCCGTAAATCGAAAATAATGGATCGAGCGAATCGGTCGATTGCGCCGAGACGCGCCATGATGCAACAGACGAGCGATTGGAACGCCCGAATATTTTCAAAGTCCCAACGTACCGATCAAGAGTAAAGTACCATTTTCCTACATTAGATTTCGTTCTAAATGCTTAATCCCTATGTAAAAACGTTAGTTAAGCAAGAATATCGTATTTTTAAAAAAATCTAATGATAGGATTTCCCAGAAAATTGAAAAAACCGAAAAATGTCAAGAGTAAAGTGCCATTTTCTGACATTAGATTTCGTTCTAAATGCTTAATCCCTATGTAGAAACGTTAGTTAAGCAAGAATATCGTATTTTTAAAAAAATCTAATGATAGGATTTTTCAGAAAATTGAAAAAACCGTAAAATGTCAAGAGTAAAGTGCCCTTATTTTAAACAATGTATCGTTCTAAATGCTTAATCCCTATGTAAAAAAGTTATTTTAGCAGGAATATGTTATTGAATAAAATGAGAAAAATTTATTTTAGCCGTAAATCGAAAATAATGGATCGAGCGAATCGGTCGATTGCGCCGAGACGCGCCATGATGCAACAGACGAGCGATTGGAACGCCCGAATATTTTCAAAGTCCCAACGTACCGATCAAGAGTAAAGTACCATTTTCCTACATTAGATTTCGTTCTAAATGCTTAATCCCTATGTAAAAACGTTAGTTAAGCAAGAATATCGTATTTTTAAAAAAATCTAATGATAGGATTTCCCAGAAAATTGAAAAAACCGTAAAATGTCAAGAGTAAAGTGCCATTTTCTGACATTAGATTTCGTTCTAAATGCTTAATCCCTATGTAGAAACGTTAGTTAAGCAAGAATATCGTATTTTTAAAAAAATCTAATGATAGGATTTTTCAGAAAATTGAAAAAACCGTAAAATGTCAAGAGTAAAGTGCCCTTATTTTAAACAATGTATCGTTCTAAATGCTTAATCCCTATGTAAAAAAGTTATTTTAGCAGGAATATGTTATTGAAAAAAATTAGAAAAATTTATTTTAGCCGTAAATCGAAAATAATGGGGACACCGGAGCTGTTCGAAGCGCCGAGCGCGCCGCGTACGCCCGAATATTTTCAAAGTCCCAACGTACCGATCAAGAGTAAAGTACCATTTTCCTACATTAGATTTCGTTCTAAATGCTTAATCCCTATGTAAAAACGTTAGTTAAGCAAGAATATCGTATTTTTAAAAAAATCTAATGATAGGATTTCCCAGAAAATTGAAAAAACCGAAAAATGTCAAGAGTAAAGTGCCATTTTCTGACATCAGATTTCGTTCTAAATGCTTAATCCCTATGTAGAAACGTTAGTTAAGCAAGAATATCGTATTTTTAAAAAAATCTAATGATAGGATTTTTCAGAAAATTGAAAAAACCGTAAAATGTCAAGAGTAAAGTGCCCTTATTTTAAACAATGTATCGTTCTAAATGCTTAATCCCTATGTAAAAAAGTTATTTTAGCAGGAATATGTTATTGAAAAAAATTAGAAAAATTTATTTTAGCCGTAAATCGAAAATAATGGGGACACCGGAGCTGTTCGAAGCGCCGAGCGCGCCGCGTACGCCCGAATATTTTCAAAGTCCCAACGTACCGATCAAGAGTAAAGTACCATTTTCCTACATTAGATTTCGTTCTAAATACTTAATCCCTATGTAAAAACGTTAGTTAAGCAAGAATATCGTATTTTTAAAAAAATCTAATGATAGGATTTTCCAGAAAATTGAAAAAACCGAAAAATGTCAAGAGTAAAGTGCCATTTTCTGACATCAGATTTCGTTCTAAATGCTTAATCCCTATGTAGAAACGTTAGTTAAGCAAGAATATCGTATTTTTAAAAAAATCTAATGATAGGATTTTTCAGAAAATTGAAAAAACCGTAAAATGTCAAGAGTAAAGTGCCCTTATTTTAAACAATGTATCGTTCTAAATGCTTAATCCCTATGTAAAAAAGTTATTTTAGCAGGAATATGTTATTGAATAAAATGAGAAAAATTTATTTTAGCCGTAAATCGAAAATAATGGATCGAGCGAATCGGTCGATTGCGCCGAGACGCGCCATGATGCAACAGACGAGCGATTGGAACGCCCGAATATTTTCAAAGTCCCAACGTACCGATCAAGAGTAAAGTACCATTTTCCTACATTAGATTTCGTTCTAAATGCTTAATCCCTATGTAAAAACGTTAGTTAAGCAAGAATATCGTATTTTTAAAAAAATCTAATGATAGGATTTCCCAGAAAATTGAAAAAACCGAAAAATGTCAAGAGTAAAGTGCCATTTTCTGACATTAGATTTCGTTCTAAATGCTTAATCCCTATGTAGAAACGTTAGTTAAGCAAGAATATCGTATTTTTAAAAAAATCTAATGATAGGATTTTTCAGAAAATTGAAAAAACCGTAAAATGTCAAGAGTAAAGTGCCCTTATTTTAAACAATGTATCGTTCTAAATGCTTAATCCCTATGTAAAAAAGTTATTTTAGCAGGAATATGTTATTGAATAAAATGAGAAAAATTTATTTTAGCCGTAAATCGAAAATAATGGATCGAGCGAATCGGTCGATTGCGCCGAGACGCGCCATGATGCAACAGACGAGCGATTGGAACGCCCGAATATTTTCAAAGTCCCAACGTACCGATCAAGAGTAAAGTACCATTTTCCTACATTAGATTTCGTTCTAAATGCTTAATCCCTATGTAAAAACGTTAGTTAAGCAAGAATATCGTATTTTTATAAAAATCTAATGATAGGATTTCCCAGAAAATTGAAAAAACCGTAAAATGTCAAGAGTAAAGTGCCATTTTCTGACATTAGATTTCGTTCTAAATGCTTAATCCCTATGTAGAAACGTTAGTTAAGCAAGAATATCGTATTTTTAAAAAAATCTAATGATAGGATTTTTCAGAAAATTGAAAAAACCGTAAAATGTCAAGAGTAAAGTGCCCTTATTTTAAACAATGTATCGTTCTAAATGCTTAATCCCTATGTAAAAAAGTTATTTTAGCAGGAATATGTTATTGAAAAAAATTAGAAAAATTTATTTTAGCCGTAAATCGAAAATAATGGGGACACCGGAGCTGTTCGAAGCGCCGAGCGCGCCGTGTACGCCCGAATATTTTCAAAGTCCCAACGTACCGATCAAGAGTAAAGTACCATTTTCCTACATTAGATTTCGTTCTAAATACTTAATCCCTATGTAAAAACGTTAGTTAAGCAAGAATATCGTATTTTTAAAAAAATCTAATGATAGGATTTCCCAGAAAATTGAAAAAACCGAAAAATGTCAAGAGTAAAGTGCCATTTTCTGACATTAGATTTCGTTCTAAATGCTTAATCCCTATGTAGAAACGTTAGTTAAGCAAGAATATCGTATTCTTAAAAAAATCTAATGATAGGATTTTTCAGAAAATTGAAAAAACCGTAAAATGTCAAGAGTAAAGTGCCCTTATTTTAAACAATGTATCGTTCTAAATGCTTAATCCCTATGTAAAAAAGTTATTTAAGCAGGAATATGTTATTGAATAAAATGAGAAAAATTTATTTTAGCCGTAAATCGAAAATAATGGATCGAGCGAATCGGTCGATTGCGCCGAGACGCGCTATGATGCAACAGACGAGCGATTGGAACGCCCGAATATTTTCAAAGTCCCAACGTACCGATCAAGAGTAAAGTACCATTTTCCTACATTAGATTTCGTTCTAAATGCTTAATCCCTATGTAAAAACGTTAGTTAAGCAAGAATATCGTATTTTTAAAAAAATCTAATGATAGGATTTCCCAGAAAATTGAAAAGACCGTAAAATGTCAAGACTAAAGTGCCATTTTCTGACATTAGATTTCGTTCTAAATGCTTAATCCCTATGTAGAAACGTTAGTTAAGCAAGAATATCGTATTTTTAAAAAAATCTAATGATAGGATTTTTCAGAAACTTGAAAAAACCGAAAAATGTCAAGAGTAAAGTGCCATTTTCTGACAATAGATTTCGTTCTAAATGCTTAATCCCTATGTAGAAACGTTAGTTAAGCAAGAATATCGTATTCTTAAAAAAATCTAATGATAGGATTTTTCAGAAAATTGAAAAAACCGTAAAATGTCAAGAGTAAAGTGCCCTTATTTTAAACAATGTATCGTTCTAAATGCTTAATCCCTATGTAAAAAAGTTATTTTAGCAGGAATATGTTATTGAAAAAAATTAGAAAAATTTATTTTAGCCGTAAATCGAAAATAATGGGGACACCGGAGCTGTTCGAAGCGCCGAGCGCGCCGCGTACGCCCGAATATTTTCAAAGTCCCAACGTACCGATCAAGAGTAAAGTACCATTTTCCTACATTAGATTTCGTTCTAAATACTTAATCCCTATGTAAAAACGTTAGTTAAGCAAGAATATTGTATTTTTAAAAAAATCTAATGATAGGATTTTCCAGAAAATTGAAAAAACCGAAAAATGTCAAGAGTAAAGTGCCATTTTCTGACATTAGATTTCGTTCTAAATGCTTAATCCCTATGTAGAAACGTTAGTTAAGCAAGAATATCGTATTCTTAAAAAAATCTAATGATAGGATTTTTCAGAAAATTGAAAAAACCGTAAAATGTCAAGAGTAAAGTGCCCTTATTTTAAACAATGTATCGTTCTAAATGCTTAATCCCTATGTAAAAAAGTTATTTTAGCAGGAATATGTTATTGAAAAAAATTAGAAAAATTTATTTTAGCCGTAAATCGAAAATAATGGGGACACCGGAGCTGTTCGAAGCGCCGAGCGCGCCGCGTACGCCCGAATATTTTCAAAGTCCCAACGTACCGATCAAGAGTAAAGTACCATTTTCCTACATTAGATTTCGTTCTAAATGCTTAATCCCTATGTAAAAACGTTAGTTAAGCAAGAATATCGTATTTTTAAAAAAATCTAATGATAGGATTTCCCAGAAAATTGAAAAAACCGAAAAATGTCAAGAGTAAAGTGCCATTTTCTGACATCAGATTTCGTTCTAAATGCTTAATCCCTATGTAGAAACGTTAGTTAAGCAAGAATATCGTATTTTTAAAAAAATCTAATGATAGGATTTTTCAGAAAATTGAAAAAACCGTAAAATGTCAAGAGTAAAGTGCCCTTATTTTAAACAATGTATCGTTCTAAATGCTTAATCCCTATGTAAAAAAGTTATTTTAGCAGGAATATGTTATTGAATAAAATGAGAAAAATTTATTTTAGCCGTAAATCGAAAATAATGGATCGAGCGAATCGGTCGATTGCGCCGAGACGCGCCATGATGCAACAGACGAGCGATTGGAACGCCCGAATATTTTCAAAGTCCCAACGTACCGATCAAGAGTAAAGTACCATTTTCCTACATTAGATTTCGTTCTAAATGCTTAATCCCTATGTAAAAACGTTAGTTAAGCAAGAATATCGTATTTTTAAAAAAATCTAATGATAGGATTTCCCAGAAAATTGAAAAAACCGAAAAATGTCAAGAGTAAAGTGCCATTTTCTGACATTAGATTTCGTTCTAAATGCTTAATCCCTATGTAGAAACGTTAGTTAAGCAAGAATATCGTATTTTTAAAAAAATCTAATGATAGGATTTTTCAGAAAATTGAAAAAACCGTAAAATGTCAAGAGTAAAGTGCCCTTATTTTAAACAATGTATCGTTCTAAATGCTTAATCCCTATGTAAAAAAGTTATTTTAGCAGGAATATGTTATTGAATAAAATGAGAAAAATTTATTTTAGCCGTAAATCGAAAATAATGGATCGAGCGAATCGGTCGATTGCGCCGAGACGCGCCATGATGCAACAGACGAGCGATTGGAACGCCCGAATATTTTCAAAGTCCCAACGTACCGATCAAGAGTAAAGTACCATTTTCCTACATTAGATTTCGTTCTAAATGCTTAATCCCTATGTAAAAACGTTAGTTAAGCAAGAATATCGTATTTTTAAAAAAATCTAATGATAGGATTTCCCAGAAAATTGAAAAAACCGTAAAATGTCAAGAGTAAAGTGCCATTTTCTGACATTAGATTTCGTTCTAAATGCTTAATCCCTATGTAGAAACGTTAGTTAAGCAAGAATATCGTATTTTTAAAAAAATCTAATGATAGGATTTTTCAGAAAATTGAAAAAACCGTAAAATGTCAAGAGTAAAGTGCCCTTATTTTAAACAATGTATCGTTCTAAATGCTTAATCCCTATGTAAAAAAGTTATTTTAGCAGGAATATGTTATTGAAAAAAATTAGAAAAATTTATTTTAGCCGTAAATCGAAAATAATGGGGACACCGGAGCTGTTCGAAGCGCCGAGCGCGCCGTGTACGCCCGAATATTTTCAAAGTCCCAACGTACCGATCAAGAGTAAAGTACCATTTTCCTACATTAGATTTCGTTCTAAATACTTAATCCCTATGTAAAAACGTTAGTTAAGCAAGAATATCGTATTTTTAAAAAAATCTAATGATAGGATTTCCCAGAAAATTGAAAAAACCGAAAAATGTCAAGAGTAAAGTGCCATTTTCTGACATTAGATTTCGTTCTAAATGCTTAATCCCTATGTAGAAACGTTAGTTAAGCAAGAATATCGTATTCTTAAAAAAATCTAATGATAGGATTTTTCAGAAAATTGAAAAAACCGTAAAATGTCAAGAGTAAAGTGCCCTTATTTTAAACAATGTATCGTTCTAAATGCTTAATCCCTATGTAAAAAAGTTATTTAAGCAGGAATATGTTATTGAATAAAATGAGAAAAATTTATTTTAGCCGTAAATCGAAAATAATGGATCGAGCGAATCGGTCGATTGCGCCGAGACGCGCTATGATGCAACAGACGAGCGATTGGAACGCCCGAATATTTTCAAAGTCCCAACGTACCGATCAAGAGTAAAGTACCATTTTCCTACATTAGATTTCGTTCTAAATGCTTAATCCCTATGTAAAAACGTTAGTTAAGCAAGAATATCGTATTTTTAAAAAAATCTAATGATAGGATTTCCCAGAAAATTGAAAAGACCGTAAAATGTCAAGACTAAAGTGCCATTTTCTGACATTAGATTTCGTTCTAAATGCTTAATCCCTATGTAGAAACGTTAGTTAAGCAAGAATATCGTATTTTTAAAAAAATCTAATGATAGGATTTTTCAGAAACTTGAAAAAACCGAAAAATGTCAAGAGTAAAGTGCCATTTTCTGACAATAGATTTCGTTCTAAATGCTTAATCCCTATGTAGAAACGTTAGTTAAGCAAGAATATCGTATTCTTAAAAAAATCTAATGATAGGATTTTTCAGAAAATTGAAAAAACCGTAAAATGTCAAGAGTAAAGTGCCCTTATTTTAAACAATGTATCGTTCTAAATGCTTAATCCCTATGTAAAAAAGTTATTTTAGCAGGAATATGTTATTGAAAAAAATTAGAAAAATTTATTTTAGCCGTAAATCGAAAATAATGGGGACACCGGAGCTGTTCGAAGCGCCGAGCGCGCCGCGTACGCCCGAATATTTTCAAAGTCCCAACGTACCGATCAAGAGTAAAGTACCATTTTCCTACATTAGATTTCGTTCTAAATGCTTAATCCCTATGTAAAAACGTTAGTTAAGCAAGAATATCGTATTTTTAAAAAAATCTAATGATAGGATTTCCCAGAAAATTGAAAAAACCGAAAAATGTCAAGAGTAAAGTGCCATTTTCTGACATCAGATTTCGTTCTAAATGCTTAATCCCTATGTAGAAACGTTAGTTAAGCAAGAATATCGTATTTTTAAAAAAATCTAATGATAGGATTTTTCAGAAAATTGAAAAAACCGTAAAATGTCAAGAGTAAAGTGCCCTTATTTTAAACAATGTATCGTTCTAAATGCTTAATCCCTATGTAAAAAAGTTATTTTAGCAGGAATATGTTATTGAATAAAATGAGAAAAATTTATTTTAGCCGTAAATCGAAAATAATGGATCGAGCGAATCGGTCGATTGCGCCGAGACGCGCCATGATGCAACAGACGAGCGATTGGAACGCCCGAATATTTTCAAAGTCCCAACGTACCGATCAAGAGTAAAGTACCATTTTCCTACATTAGATTTCGTTCTAAATGCTTAATCCCTATGTAAAAACGTTAGTTAAGCAAGAATATCGTATTTTTAAAAAAATCTAATGATAGGATTTCCCAGAAAATTGAAAAAACCGAAAAATGTCAAGAGTAAAGTGCCATTTTCTGACATTAGATTTCGTTCTAAATGCTTAATCCCTATGTAGAAACGTTAGTTAAGCAAGAATATCGTATTTTTAAAAAAATCTAATGATAGGATTTTTCAGAAAATTGAAAAAACCGTAAAATGTCAAGAGTAAAGTGCCCTTATTTTAAACAATGTATCGTTCTAAATGCTTAATCCCTATGTAAAAAAGTTATTTTAGCAGGAATATGTTATTGAATAAAATGAGAAAAATTTATTTTAGCCGTAAATCGAAAATAATGGATCGAGCGAATCGGTCGATTGCGCCGAGACGCGCCATGATGCAACAGACGAGCGATTGGAACGCCCGAATATTTTCAAAGTCCCAACGTACCGATCAAGAGTAAAGTACCATTTTCCTACATTAGATTTCGTTCTAAATGCTTAATCCCTATGTAAAAACGTTAGTTAAGCAAGAATATCGTATTTTTAAAAAAATCTAATGATAGGATTTCCCAGAAAATTGAAAAAACCGTAAAATGTCAAGAGTAAAGTGCCATTTTCTGACATTAGATTTCGTTCTAAATGCTTAATCCCTATGTAGAAACGTTAGTTAAGCAAGAATATCGTATTTTTAAAAAAATCTAATGATAGGATTTTTCAGAAAATTGAAAAAACCGTAAAATGTCAAGAGTAAAGTGCCCTTATTTTAAACAATGTATCGTTCTAAATGCTTAATCCCTATGTAAAAAAGTTATTTTAGCAGGAATATGTTATTGAAAAAAATTAGAAAAATTTATTTTAGCCGTAAATCGAAAATAATGGGGACACCGGAGCTGTTCGAAGCGCCGAGCGCGCCGTGTACGCCCGAATATTTTCAAAGTCCCAACGTACCGATCAAGAGTAAAGTACCATTTTCCTACATTAGATTTCGTTCTAAATACTTAATCCCTATGTAAAAACGTTAGTTAAGCAAGAATATCGTATTTTTAAAAAAATCTAATGATAGGATTTCCCAGAAAATTGAAAAAACCGAAAAATGTCAAGAGTAAAGTGCCATTTTCTGACATTAGATTTCGTTCTAAATGCTTAATCCCTATGTAGAAACGTTAGTTAAGCAAGAATATCGTATTCTTAAAAAAATCTAATGATAGGATTTTTCAGAAAATTGAAAAAACCGTAAAATGTCAAGAGTAAAGTGCCCTTATTTTAAACAATGTATCGTTCTAAATGCTTAATCCCTATGTAAAAAAGTTATTTAAGCAGGAATATGTTATTGAATAAAATGAGAAAAATTTATTTTAGCCGTAAATCGAAAATAATGGATCGAGCGAATCGGTCGATTGCGCCGAGACGCGCTATGATGCAACAGACGAGCGATTGGAACGCCCGAATATTTTCAAAGTCCCAACGTACCGATCAAGAGTAAAGTACCATTTTCCTACATTAGATTTCGTTCTAAATGCTTAATCCCTATGTAAAAACGTTAGTTAAGCAAGAATATCGTATTTTTAAAAAAATCTAATGATAGGATTTCCCAGAAAATTGAAAAGACCGTAAAATGTCAAGACTAAAGTGCCATTTTCTGACATTAGATTTCGTTCTAAATGCTTAATCCCTATGTAGAAACGTTAGTTAAGCAAGAATATCGTATTTTTAAAAAAATCTAATGATAGGATTTTTCAGAAACTTGAAAAAACCGAAAAATGTCAAGAGTAAAGTGCCATTTTCTGACAATAGATTTCGTTCTAAATGCTTAATCCCTATGTAGAAACGTTAGTTAAGCAAGAATATCGTATTCTTAAAAAAATCTAATGATAGGATTTTTCAGAAAATTGAAAAAACCGTAAAATGTCAAGAGTAAAGTGCCCTTATTTTAAACAATGTATCGTTCTAAATGCTTAATCCCTATGTAAAAAAGTTATTTTAGCAGGAATATGTTATTGAAAAAAATTAGAAAAATTTATTTTAGCCGTAAATCGAAAATAATGGGGACACCGGAGCTGTTCGAAGCGCCGAGCGCGCCGCGTACGCCCGAATATTTTCAAAGTCCCAACGTACCGATCAAGAGTAAAGTACCATTTTCCTACATTAGATTTCGTTCTAAATACTTAATCCCTATGTAAAAACGTTAGTTAAGCAAGAATATTGTATTTTTAAAAAAATCTAATGATAGGATTTTCCAGAAAATTGAAAAAACCGAAAAATGTCAAGAGTAAAGTGCCATTTTCTGACATTAGATTTCGTTCTAAATGCTTAATCCCTATGTAGAAACGTTAGTTAAGCAAGAATATCGTATTCTTAAAAAAATCTAATGATAGGATTTTTCAGAAAATTGAAAAAACCGTAAAATGTCAAGAGTAAAGTGCCCTTATTTTAAACAATGTATCGTTCTAAATGCTTAATCCCTATGTAAAAAAGTTATTTTAGCAGGAATATGTTATTGAAAAAAATTAGAAAAATTTATTTTAGCCGTAAATCGAAAATAATGGGGACACCGGAGCTGTTCGAAGCGCCGAGCGCGCCGCGTACGCCCGAATATTTTCAAAGTCCCAACGTACCGATCAAGAGTAAAGTACCATTTTCCTACATTAGATTTCGTTCTAAATGCTTAATCCCTATGTAAAAACGTTAGTTAAGCAAGAATATCGTATTTTTAAAAAAATCTAATGATAGGATTTCCCAGAAAATTGAAAAAACCGAAAAATGTCAAGAGTAAAGTGCCATTTTCTGACATCAGATTTCGTTCTAAATGCTTAATCCCTATGTAGAAACGTTAGTTAAGCAAGAATATCGTATTTTTAAAAAAATCTAATGATAGGATTTTTCAGAAAATTGAAAAAACCGTAAAATGTCAAGAGTAAAGTGCCCTTATTTTAAACAATGTATCGTTCTAAATGCTTAATCCCTATGTAAAAAAGTTATTTTAGCAGGAATATGTTATTGAAAAAAATTAGAAAAATTTATTTTAGCCGTAAATCGAAAATAATGGGGACACCGGAGCTGTTCGAAGCGCCGAGCGCGCCGCGTCCGCCCGAATATTTTCAAAGTCCCAACGTACCGATCAAGAGTAAAGTACCATTTTCCTACATTAGATTTCGTTCTAAATACTTAATCCCTATGTAAAAACGTTAGTTAAGCAAGAATATCGTATTTTTAAAAAAATCTAATGATAGGATTTTCCAGAAAATTGAAAAAACCGAAAAATGTCAAGAGTAAAGTGCCATTTTCTGACATTAGATTTCGTTCTAAATGCTTAATCCCTATGTAGAAACGTTAGTTAAGCAAGAATATCGTATTTTTAAAAAAATCTAATGATAGGATTTTTCAGAAAATTGAAAAAACCGTAAAATGTCAAGAGTAAAGTGCCCTTATTTTAAACAATGTATCGTTCTAAATGCTTAATCCCTATGTAAAAAAGTTATTTTAGCAGGAATATGTTATTGAATAAAATGAGAAAAATTTATTTTAGCCGTAAATCGAAAATAATGGATCGAGCGAATCGGTCGATTGCGCCGAGACGCGCCATGATGCAACAGACGAGCGATTGGAACGCCCGAATATTTTCAAAGTCCCAACGTACCGATCAAGAGTAAAGTACCATTTTCCTACATTAGATTTCGTTCTAAATGCTTAATCCCTATGTAAAAACGTTAGTTAAGCAAGAATATCGTATTTTTAAAAAAATCTAATGATAGGATTTCCCAGAAAATTGAAAAAACCGAAAAATGTCAAGAGTAAAGTGCCATTTTCTGACATTAGATTTCGTTCTAAATGCTTAATCCCTATGTAGAAACGTTAGTTAAGCAAGAATATCGTATTTTTAAAAAAATCTAATGATAGGATTTTTCAGAAAATTGAAAAAACCGTAAAATGTCAAGAGTAAAGTGCCCTTATTTTAAACAATGTATCGTTCTAAATGCTTAATCCCTATGTAAAAAAGTTATTTTAGCAGGAATATGTTATTGAATAAAATGAGAAAAATTTATTTTAGCCGTAAATCGAAAATAATGGATCGAGCGAATCGGTCGATTGCGCCGAGACGCGCCATGATGCAACAGACGAGCGATTGGAACGCCCGAATATTTTCAAAGTCCCAACGTACCGATCAAGAGTAAAGTACCATTTTCCTACATTAGATTTCGTTCTAAATGCTTAATCCCTATGTAAAAACGTTAGTTAAGCAAGAATATCGTATTTTTAAAAAAATCTAATGATAGGATTTCCCAGAAAATTGAAAAAACCGTAAAATGTCAAGAGTAAAGTGCCATTTTCTGACATTAGATTTCGTTCTAAATGCTTAATCCCTATGTAGAAACGTTAGTTAAGCAAGAATATCGTATTTTTAAAAAAATCTAATGATAGGATTTTTCAGAAAATTGAAAAAACCGTAAAATGTCAAGAGTAAAGTGCCCTTATTTTAAACAATGTATCGTTCTAAATGCTTAATCCCTATGTAAAAAAGTTATTTTAGCAGGAATATGTTATTGAAAAAAATTAGAAAAATTTATTTTAGCCGTAAATCGAAAATAATGGGGACACCGGAGCTGTTCGAAGCGCCGAGCGCGCCGCGTACGCCCGAATATTTTCAAAGTCCCAACGTACCGATCAAGAGTAAAGTACCATTTTCCTACATTAGATTTCGTTCTAAATGCTTAATCCCTATGTAAAAACGTTAGTTAAGCAAGAATATCGTATTTTTAAAAAAATCTAATGATAGGATTTCCCAGAAAATTGAAAAAACCGAAAAATGTCAAGAGTAAAGTGCCATTTTCTGACATCAGATTTCGTTCTAAATGCTTAATCCCTATGTAGAAACGTTAGTTAAGCAAGAATATCGTATTTTTAAAAAAATCTAATGATAGGATTTTTCAGAAAATTGAAAAAACCGTAAAATGTCAAGAGTAAAGTGCCCTTATTTTAAACAATGTATCGTTCTAAATGCTTAATCCCTATGTAAAAAAGTTATTTTAGCAGGAATATGTTATTGAAAAAAATTAGAAAAATTTATTTTAGCCGTAAATCGAAAATAATGGGGACACCGGAGCTGTTCGAAGCGCCGAGCGCGCCGCGTACGCCCGAATATTTTCAAAGTCCCAACGTACCGATCAAGAGTAAAGTACCATTTTCCTACATTAGATTTCGTTCTAAATACTTAATCCCTATGTAAAAACGTTAGTTAAGCAAGAATATCGTATTTTTAAAAAAATCTAATGATAGGATTTTCCAGAAAATTGAAAAAACCGAAAAATGTCAAGAGTAAAGTGCCATTTTCTGACATTAGATTTCGTTCTAAATGCTTAATCCCTATGTAGAAACGTTAGTTAAGCAAGAATATCGTATTTTTAAAAAAATCTAATGATAGGATTTTTCAGAAAATTGAAAAAACCGTAAAATGTCAAGAGTAAAGTGCCCTTATTTTAAACAATGTATCGTTCTAAATGCTTAATCCCTATGTAAAAAAGTTATTTTAGCAGGAATATGTTATTGAATAAAATGAGAAAAATTTATTTTAGCCGTAAATCGAAAATAATGGATCGAGCGAATCGGTCGATTGCGCCGAGACGCGCCATGATGCAACAGACGAGCGATTGGAACGCCCGAATATTTTCAAAGTCCCAACGTACCGATCAAGAGTAAAGTACCATTTTCCTACATTAGATTTCGTTCTAAATGCTTAATCCCTATGTAAAAACGTTAGTTAAGCAAGAATATCGTATTTTTAAAAAAATCTAATGATAGGATTTCCCAGAAAATTGAAAAAACCGAAAAATGTCAAGAGTAAAGTGCCATTTTCTGACATTAGATTTCGTTCTAAATGCTTAATCCCTATGTAGAAACGTTAGTTAAGCAAGAATATCGTATTCTTAAAAAAATCTAATGATAGGATTTTTCAGAAAATTGAAAAAACCGTAAAATGTCAAGAGTAAAGTGCCCTTATTTTAAACAATGTATCGTTCTAAATGCTTAATCCCTATGTAAAAAAGTTATTTAAGCAAGAATATGTTATTGAATAAAATGAGAAAAATTTATTTTAGCCGTAAATCGAAAATAATGGATCGAGCGAATCGGTCGATTGCGCCGAGACGCGCTATGATGCAACAGACGAGCGATTGGAACGCCCGAATATTTTCAAAGTCCCAACGTACCGATCAAGAGTAAAGTACCATTTTCCTACATTAGATTTCGTTCTAAATGCTTAATCCCTATGTAAAAACGTTAGTTAAGCAAGAATATCGTATTTTTAAAAAAATCTAATGATAGGATTTCCCAGAAAATTGAAAAAACCGAAAAATGTCAAGAGTAAAGTGCCATTTTCTGACATTAGATTTCGTTCTAAATGCTTAATCCCTATGTAGAAACGTTAGTTAAGCAAGAATATCGTATTTTTAAAAAAATCTAATGATAGGATTTTTCAGAAAATTGAAAAAACCGTAAAATGTCAAGAGTAAAGTGCCCTTATTTTAAACAATGTATCGTTCTAAATGCTTAATCCCTATGTAAAAAAGTTATTTTAGCAGGAATATGTTATTGAATAAAATGAGAAAAATTTATTTTAGCCGTAAATCGAAAATAATGGATCGAGCGAATCGGTCGATTGCGCCGAGACGCGCCATGATGCAACAGACGAGCGATTGGAACGCCCGAATATTTTCAAAGTCCCAACGTACCGATCAAGAGTAAAGTACCATTTTCCTACATTAGATTTCGTTCTAAATACTTAATCCCTATGTAAAAACGTTAGTTAAGCAAGAATATCGTATTTTTAAAAAAATCTAATGATAGGATTTCCCAGAAAATTGAAAAAACCGAAAAATGTCAAGAGTAAAGTGCCATTTTCTGACATTAGATTTCGTTCTAAATGCTTAATCCCTATGTAGAAACGTTAGTTAAGCAAGAATATCGTATTTTTAAAAAAATCTAATGATAGGATTTCCCAGAAAATTGAAAAAACCGAAAAATGTCAAGAGTAAAGTGCCATTTTCTGACATTAGATTTCGTTCTAAATGCTTAATCCCTATGTAGAAACGTTAGTTAAGCAAGAATATCGTATTCTTAAAAAAATCTAATGATAGGATTTTTCAGAAAATTGAAAAAACCGTAAAATGTCAAGAGTAAAGTGCCCTTATTTTAAACAATGTATCGTTCTAAATGCTTAATCCCTATGTAAAAAAGTTATTTAAGCAAGAATATGTTATTGAATAAAATTAGAAAAATTTATTTTAGCCGTAAATCGAAAAAGAGACTGTTCGTTTCTCTGTCTCTCTCGCGCGATCGAACTATCGATGTTTCCCGACAAACTATTGGGAGTTTAATTAAACTTTATACATGAAATTACTCGTTTTGATCCCCGCTACACAGCCGTATACTTTTTATAATTTTGTGGAATCGGGAACCTTGAAATATTTAACATAACGCGGATCGTCTGTCTCTGTCTCTTTCTAGATCGGAATAATCGATGTTTCCCGGCAAACTATTGGGAGTTTAATTAAACTTTATACATGAAATTACTCGTTTTGATCCCCGCTACACAGCCGTATACTTTTTATAATTTTGTGGAATCGGGAACCTTGAAATATTTAACATAACGCGGATCGTCTGTCTCTGTCTCTTTCTAGATCGGAAGAATCGATGTTTCCCGGCAAACTATTGGGAGATTAATTAAACTTTATACATGAAATTACTCGTTTTGATCCCCGCTACACAGCCGTATACTTTTTATAATTTTGTGGAATCGGGAACCTTGAAATATTTAACATAACGCGGATCGTCTGTCTCTGTCTCTTTCTAGATCGGAAGAATCGATGTTTCCCGGCAAACTATTGGGAGTTTAATTAAACTTTATACATGAAATTACTCGTTTTGATCCCCGCTACACAGCCGTATACTTTTTATAATTTTGTGGAATCGGGAACCTTGAAATATTTAACATAACGCGGATCGTCTGTCTCTGTCTCTTTCTAGATCGGAAGAATCGATGTTTCCCGGCAAACTATTGGGAGATTAATTAAACTTTATACATGAAATTACTCGTTTTGATCCCCGCTACACAGCCGTATACTTTTTATAATTTTGTGGAATCGGGAACCTTGAAATATTTAACATAACGCGGATCGTCTGTCTCTGTCTCTTTCTAGATCGGAAGAATCGATGTTTCCCGGCAAACTATTGGGAGTTTAATTAAACTTTATACATGAAATTACTCGTTTTGATCCCCGCTACACAGCCGTATACTTTTTATAATTTTGTGGAATCGGGAACCTTGAAATATTTAACATAACGCGGATCGTCTGTCTCTGTCTCTTTCTAGATCGGAAGAATCGATGTTTCCCGGCAAACTATTGGGAGTTTAATTAAACTTTATACATGAAATTACTCGTTTTGATCCCCGCTACACAGCCGTATACTTTTTATAATTTTGTGGAATCGGGAACCTTGAAATATTTAACATAACGCGGATCGTCTGTCTCTGTCTCTTTCTAGATCGGAAGAATCGATGTTTCCCGGCAAACTATTGGGAGATTAATTAAACTTTATACATGAAATTACTCGTTTTGATCCCCGCTACACAGCCGTATACTTTTTATAATTTTGTGGAATCGGGAACCTTGAAATATTTAACATAACGCGGATCGTCTGTCTCTGTCTCTTTCTAGATCGGAAGAATCGATGTTTCCCGGCAAACTATTGGGAGTTTAATTAAACTTTATACATGAAATTACTCGTTTTGATCCCCGCTACACAGCCGTATACTTTTTATAATTTTGTGGAATCGGGAACCTTGAAATATTTAACATAACGCGGATCGTCTGTCTCTGTCTCTTTCTAGATCGGAATAATCGATGTTTCCCGGCAAACTATTGGGAGATTAATTAAACTTTATACATGAAATTACTCGTTTTGATCCCCGCTACACAGCCGTATACTTTTTATAATTTTGTGGAATCGGGAACCTTGAAATATTTAACATAACGCGGATCGTCTGTCTCTGTCTCTTTCTAGATCGGAAGAATCGATGTTTCCCGGCAAACTATTGGGAGTTTAATTAAACTTTATACATGAAATTACTCGTTTTGATCCCCGCTACACAGCCGTATACTTTTTATAATTTTGTGGAATCGGGAACCTTGAAATATTTAACATAACGCGAATCGACTATCTCTGTCTCTTTCTAGATCGGAATAATCGATGTTTCCCGGCAAACTATTGCGAGATTAATTAAACTTTATACATGAAATTACTCGTTTTGATCCCCGCTACACAGCCGTATACTTTTTATAATTTTGTGGAATCGGGAACCATGAAATATTTAACATAACGCGGATCGTCTGTCTCTGTCTCTTTCTAGATCGGAAGAATCGATGTTTCCCGGCAAACTATTGGGAGTTTAATTAAACTTTATACATGAAATTACTCGTTTTGATCCCCGCTACACAGCCGTATACTTTTTATAATTTTGTGGAATCGGGAACCTTGAAATATTTAACATAACGCGGATCGTCTGTCTCTGTCTCTTTCTAGATCGGAAGAATCGATGTTTCCCGGCAAACTATTGGGAGATTAATTAAACTTTATACATGAAATTACTCGTTTTGATCCCCGCTACACAGCCGTATACTTTTTATAATTTTGTGGAATCGGGAACCTTGAAATATTTAACATAACGCGGATCGTCTGTCTCTGTCTCTTTCTAGATCGGAAGAATCGATGTTTCCCGGCAAACTATTGGGAGTTTAATTAAACTTTATACATGAAATTACTCGTTTTGATCCCCGCTACACAGCCGTATACTTTTTATAATTTTGTGGAATCGGGAACCTTGAAATATTTAACATAACGCGGATCGTCTGTCTCTGTCTCTTTCTAGATCGGAAGAATCGATGTTTCCCGGCAAACTATTGGGAGATTAATTAAACTTTATACATGAAATTACTCGTTTTGATCCCCGCTACACAGCCGTATACTTTTTATAATTTTGTGGAATCGGGAACCTTGAAATATTTAACATAACGCGGATCGTCTGTCTCTGTCTCTTTCTAGATCGGAAGAATCGATGTTTCCCGGCAAACTATTGGGAGTTTAATTAAACTTTATACATGAAATTACTCGTTTTGATCCCCGCTACACAGCCGTATACTTTTTATAATTTTGTGGAATCGGGAACCTTGAAATATTTAACATAACGCGGATCGTCTGTCTCTGTCTCTTTCTAGATCGGAAGAATCGATGTTTCCCGGCAAACTATTGGGAGTTTAATTAAACTTTATACATGAAATTACTCGTTTTGATCCCCGCTACACAGCCGTATACTTTTTATAATTTTGTGGAATCGGGAACCTTGAAATATTTAACATAACGCGGATCGTCTGTCTCTGTCTCTTTCTAGATCGGAAGAATCGATGTTTCCCGGCAAACTATTGGGAGATTAATTAAACTTTATACATGAAATTACTCGTTTTGATCCCCGCTACACAGCCGTATACTTTTTATAATTTTGTGGAATCGGGAACCTTGAAATATTTAACATAACGCGGATCGTCTGTCTCTGTCTCTTTCTAGATCGGAAGAATCGATGTTTCCCGGCAAACTATTGGGAGTTTAATTAAACTTTATACATGAAATTACTCGTTTTGATCCCCGCTACACAGCCGTATACTTTTTATAATTTTGTGGAATCGGGAACCTTGAAATATTTAACATAACGCGGATCGTCTGTCTCTGTCTCTTTCTAGATCGGAATAATCGATGTTTCCCGGCAAACTATTGGGAGATTAATTAAACTTTATACATGAAATTACTCGTTTTGATCCCCGCTACACAGCCGTATACTTTTTATAATTTTGTGGAATCGGGAACCTTGAAATATTTAACATAACGCGGATCGTCTGTCTCTGTCTCTTTCTAGATCGGAAGAATCGATGTTTCCCGGCAAACTATTGGGAGTTTAATTAAACTTTATACATGAAATTACTCGTTTTGATCCCCGCTACACAGCCGTATACTTTTTATAATTTTGTGGAATCGGGAACCTTGAAATATTTAACATAACGCGAATCGACTATCTCTGTCTCTTTCTAGATCGGAATAATCGATGTTTCCCGGCAAACTATTGCGAGATTAATTAAACTTTATACATGAAATTACTCGTTTTGATCCCCGCTACACAGCCGTATACTTTTTATAATTTTGTGGAATCGGGAACCATGAAATATTTAACATAACGCGGATCGTCTGTCTCTGTCTCTTTCTAGATCGGAAGAATCGATGTTTCCCGGCAAACTATTGGGAGTTTAATTAAACTTTATACATGAAATTACTCGTTTTGATCCCCGCTACACAGCCGTATACTTTTTATAATTTTGTGGAATCGGGAACCTTGAAATATTTAACATAACGCGGATCGTCTGTCTCTGTCTCTTTCTAGATCGGAAGAATCGATGTTTCCCGGCAAGCTATTGGGAGTTTAATTAAACTTTATACATGAAATTACTCGTTTTGATCCCCGCTACACAGCCGTATACTTTTTATAATTTTGTGGAATCGGGAACCTTGAAATATTTAACATAACGCGGATCGTCTGTCTCTGTCTCTTTCTAGATCGGAAGAATCGATGTTTCCCGGCAAACTATTGGGAGATTAATTAAACTTTATACATGAAATTACTCGTTTTGATCCCCGCTACACAGCCGTATACTTTTTATAATTTTGTGGAATCGGGAACCTTGAAATATTTAACATAACGCGGATCGTCTGTCTCTGTCTCTTTCTAGATCGGAATAATCGATGTTTCCCGGCAAACTAATGGGAGTTTAATTAAACTTTATGCATCAAATCATTCAGTTTGACTCCTGCAACACAACCAAACACTCTCTGTAATTTTCTGAACTGAAAAACCACTGAAATTGCGCTCGAAATGCGGTGCGACGGGTCGGCGCGTCTGCACTGTGCGACAGCTAGTCAAAACGTCCGAAC